>NW_019268639.1:169231-176812 GCF_002738365.1 Cucurbita moschata
AGCAGCTAAGCAAAGCTAATCGATTTTCTTTTCATACTTATAAAGTACAAGCTAGAGCTAATAGCAAAAGTAAAGTGAGTGGAGAGCCACTACTATCTGTTCCTAATTTCCTAGGCCCGGTCACCATCCTCGTATCCCTTATGCTCAGGAGTGGGATCCATGGTGACCCTAAGAAATCAATTCAAGTTTGTGAATTTTTCCAAGAAGAATGGTAGCTTAATAACCTTTGGTGATAACAAGAAGGGTAAAATAATTGGTGAGGGTACTGTAGCTAATGACACNAGTGTAGTGCCAATATGGGAATGTGTTACAACCTTCCATATGGGTTTATGCCATGGTTGTCTTAAAAGCCTCACCCCAAGGATGCACCGTTATATGTGACTAAAAGAATATGAGTGTTGAGGCAAAGGAGACCATATCTAGGGTGCACTCCTAACATAGGTATGGATATGCCAACACTAGCTAATTTGATCATGGTTTTTCTTGTGAGTCCCTGTTAGAGTTCGAGAGAAGGGCGAGGGAGGCCATGGGGGAATAGTCCACAACCATTAGACAATTGTTTTTGTGCTTATGTTGCAAGACTCGGAGACCAAGAATAGATCCGTAAGTTGGATAGTTCATAAGTAGTGCGTAGTTTCCGTATTCATTCTGAAGCATGTTATTTCCAACGGGTTCATTCGCAGGCAATCTGAAGTTTGGATCGTCATCAAGGATACTGAGATTAAGTGAGAGAGAGAGTCACAATCCATGGACCGATTGTGTCTCTGAGAAAGTCATCAAGGATGATGAATAGTTTAAGTGGAGGAGAATTTCACAACAATGCTACGAAAAGAGTAGGTTTTGACCCTCATATAACGATAGACGAAGCAGTGACCCTCAAATGGTGCCCATCCAGTCGCAAGAGTGCCAAGACAGATGAGTGCCATGATGTGACCGAGGAGGATGGTGCATCATCTAACACACCAAAGAGATCTTTATTAAAGCCAAATTGAGGCATATGAAAAACAGAGGCAATGATGTCGACATGAGAAACAAAGATAGGTTTGATAAAGGGTCGAGTAGGGCCCCGGGAGGGTTCCAAAAGAAGTTTGGGCATGTGGGTCTAGAATGAAATCCTTCCATACGAAACATGAAAGGTCACCAAATTTGGGTGTAAATCGGACACTAGACATGCGGTCCATGAGACCATATGACTATTCGTCAAAATCATGCTTACTCCTACTCGACAAAAAAGGCCTGAAAATGCACTTTAGGGGGAGGTATGGTGTCAGCTCTCTACCACCCCTAACCATATGGCCTATGCAAGCTACCATGTAGCATATACTTGTGTTACAGTGAGAGGGAGCGTTGCAAGACTACTGTCTTAGGTGACTTTTTAAAATATGTCTTTCAAGGACAGTGTTGGACAACATGAGTGTACCGACACTGCGCCCTCACCCATGTGTCGAAGATTTGTATATGCACAGGCTATTTGGTATGAAGTCAATAAATTATATGACATGGATATGGGAGGGTGCAATACCTCAATATGAGCGAAACACGGTTTCATCCTCGATTGACATGTCTGAGTAAGCTACGATGTCGATGGCATCATGGGACTTAGGATGGCATCATGACATAAAGGTCATGCCCGAAACCAAGATGCAAAATCAAGATGCAACAACACATATGAATGACCTTTACTCTGAGTAGAGGATGGGTTGTGTTGCATGGCTTGGCCTAGTATAGAAGCAAGTTAGTTAAGGTCGCAGATGATTGAGCATTAACACTCGGACGGCGTGTGTGTTCGAACAAGTTTAGATTCTACACAAGTTGTGTTCAATATGCATAGGCAAACCTAAATACTTGTCATGAGCGTGTTGAGATCGTGATGTCGTATGATTAAAAATATAGGATTGTGACATGCTACAACTATGAGGAGAACCCGAGACCGCAACCTGATCGTTTGCATTCAGCTCGAATAATACCTGGAAACCATGTACTTGATCCAATAACCCTGACCCGATTTGATCCCTACGTGCCAATGAGAACACACCACCTGCCAAGAGTGTATCGCATGTTTTCTCTAGAGGCGCATATGTACTCGTGCATGCACAACCTTCTGTGCACGTGAGCAATGCATGAGTTTTTTTTTTTTTATTGTCGTGTTTGACCTCCATTCAATTATTTACCACTCTAATTTTGATACTAACCATATTATAAATTGAATTAAGACCTAGTAAAAAAGTCTAAAAAATTTCAGAGCTCTTAAGATACAAAAATAATAATAATAATAAATAGTTTGAGAAGACACGCATAGCCATTAAAATTTTCTCAAGTAATACTTGTCTGGATCCCAAGCATGCAAGCATATCTTACCTTAGGTAGTTAGAATATGCATGTTTAAAACCTTGGAATGACGTTTCTAAATGAAAATGCAAGTATGTTATATAAAATTGCCAAAATACCACCAGGATAAGAATTTATGATGCATGTCGATTTTAATATTTTTCGTTATGCTAGAATGGAGAATGGGTTATTTTAATCTGCGCTTCGAGCCATTGATGGATTTTACCTCTCCGTTGAGCTTGTATGAGTGCATGATATAGTATGTTTAGCTCCATGAGATTGATTGTGTGTTCTCTTTATAGAGCATGCTTTTCTGCTCAGAGATGAGATTAAGGCGCTAGAGTTAGGTTGGCTGGACGATAACCTAGGTCAGGATGCCTCTAGTAGACTGAGAACCTTATGATTGTGAGCGGAGGTCAACAATAACTAAGAAAACTTGAGGAATCAGGTACCCTTTGAAAGTGAAAGTTAGCATGAAGCTACCTAGTCCTCTTAACAACCTAGTGGACCTCAACAATGCACTGAGATGACCAAGGGGATTTTTAGAATATGTGTTCTATGCTTTAGGTAATCAATATGAATATCTCCCTAACAAGCATGCATGAGTGAACCAAATTAAGATTAGGGCATTACAACCAGAAATATTTACAAGTAAATCTCGGTTAGTATTTTTTCTGTAGGTTGTGCACCTCAATATCATGAGCAACAAACAAAGGTCTAGATTTGTGTGCACTCAAAAAATTGGATTAGCTCCAAAAAGCTAACCCCGAAATCCTTCCATATTAAACATGAAAGGTCACCAAATTTGGGTGTAAATCGGACACTAGACATGCGGTCCATGAGACCATATGACTATTCGTCAAAATCATGCTTACTCCTACTCGATAAAAAAGGCCTGAAAATGAAATTTAGGGGGAGGTATGGTGTCAGCTCTCTACCATCCCTAACCATATGGCCTATGCAAGCTACCATGTAGCATATACTTGTGTCACAGTGAGAGGGAGCGTTGCAAGACTAGTGTCTTAGGTGACTTGCTTTAAAATATGTCTTTCAAGGACAGTGCTGGACAACATGAGTGTATCGACACTGCGCCCTCACCCATGTGTCGGAGGTTTGTATATGCACAGGCTATTTGGTATGAAGTCAATAAATTATATGACATGGATATGGGAGAGTGCAATGTCTCAATAGAGCTTGGATGGATTGATATTCCAATGGCCTAGACAATATGAGCAAAACATGGTTTCATCCTCGATTGACATGTCTAAGTAAGCTACGATGTCGATGGCATCATGGAACTTAAGATGGCATCATGACATGAAGGACATGCCAGGAACCAAGATGCAAAATCAAGATGCAACAACACATATGAATGACCTTTACTCTGAGTAGAGGCAAGGTTGTGTTGCAGGGCTTGGCCTAGTATAGAAGCAAGTTAGTTAAGGTCGCAGATGATTGAACATTAACACACGGGCGGCGTGTGTGTTCGAACAAGCTTAGATTCTGTACAAGTTGTGTTTAATATGCATAGGCAAACCTAAATACTTGTCATGAGCGTGTTAAGATCGTGATGTCGTATGATTAAAAATATAGGATTGTGACATGCTACAACTATGAGGAGATTCCGAGACCGCAACCTGATCGTTTGCATTCAACTCGAATAATACCTGGAAACCATGTACTTGATCCAATAACCCCGACCCGATTCGATCCCTACGTGCCAATGAGAACATACCACCTGCCAAGAGTGTAATGCATGTTTTCTCTAGAGGCGCATATGTACTCGTGCATGCACGACCTTCTGTGCACGTGAGCAATGCATGAGTTTTTTTTGTTTTTTTTTTATTGTCGTGTTTGACCTCCATTCAATTATTTTTCCCTCTAAGTTTGATACTAACTCTATTATAAATTGAATTATGACCTAGTAGAATAATCTCAGAAATTTCTGAGCTCTTTAGATACAAAAATAATAATAATAATAATAATAATAAATAGTTTGAGATGACATGCATAGCCATCACAATTTTCTCAAGTAATACTTGTCTGGATCCCAAGCATACAAGCATATCTTACCTTAGGTAGTTAGAATATGCATGTTTAAAACCTTGGAATGACGTTTCTAAATGAAAATGCAAGTATGTTATATAAAATTGCCAAAATATCATCAGGATAAGAATTTATGATACATGTCGATTTTAATATTTTTCGTTATGCTAGAATGGAGAATGGGTTATTTTAATCTGTGCTTCGAGCCATTGAAGGATTTTACCTCTCCGTTGAGCTTGTATTGGTGCATGATATAGTATGTTTAGCTCCATGACATTGATTGTGTGTTCTCTTTATAGAGCATACTTTTATGCTCAAAGATAAGATTAGGACGCTAGAGTTAGGTTGACTGGACGATAACCTAGGTCAGGATGCCTCTAGTAGACTGAGCACCTTATGATTGTGAGCGGAGGTCAACAATAACTAAGAAAACTTGAGGAGTCACGTACCCTGAAAGTGAAAGTTAGCATGAAGCTACCTAGTCCTTTTAACAACCTAGTGGACCTCAACAATGCACAGAGATGACCAAGGGGATGTTTAGAATATGTGTTCTATGCGGTAGGTAATCAATATGAATATCTCCGTAACAAGCATGCATGAGTGAACCAAATTAAGATTAGGGCATTACAACAAAAAATATTTACAAGTAAATCTCGGTTAGTATGTTTTCTGTAGGCTGTGCACCTCAATATCATGAGCAACAATCAAAGGTCTAGATCTGTGTGCACTCAAAAAATTTGGATTTGTTTTTTTAAATTTTAAATTTTTATTATTATTATTATTTTTTTCGCAAATTGAACTCATTTATTTATGTCATTAGGGTTGCTTTATTTTTATCTCATTCCCAGTCATTATTGTTGATTCAACTATTAATTTATGACTTTGGGAAAACTAATCACTATTTTTGTGGTGTTTTTTTTAGATTTGAAAATTATGTTATCAAATTTTGTGCTATGCATAGATTAAGTTTTTATTTTTTTTAATAGACTAGATGAAATGAGTTTAATTTAGAGTGAGGTGGTTCTACTTCAATTTCTAATAACATGAGTGGATGAAAACCAATTGATTGTTTATATCTAAAAATAAAAGGTATACATTAACAAATTTATTTAAAATGACTATTTTTTTTTAGAGAATAATAAATGGAGAATCTAATTCCTGCCAATTCCTTGCCATGAATTCCTTACGGTGATCCTCAACAAATAAATAGATAATTTCGTGGAAATGGACAATGAAATAGATGGTGGGAATGATGATAGAGAATGGACATCTTTACCTGTGACAACTGCACGTATTGTGTTTTATGATTGTATGACATGTACTATGTTATATATATACTATGATATACGTTATGTTGCATACAAGTGATGCTATGATATCATATACACTATTCTAGGATTATGTTATGTCATAGAACAATGTTATGTTTTCGATGTTATTTGATGCATGAATTTTCATGTATCATGTCAGGTAAACTATGTTAGTACGCACACTCTATGACTATGAGACATTAGAAAATCGTGTATTATTAATGGGAGGTGCATCGAGATACTTCCCCGTTATGATTAGTACAAACACATACCTTACAATTTTCTGTTCCTGATGATATTTTGTGGATCTTTTCCCTTCATGGTATTTGGTAGTGTGAGTGTGCACAAACTCGACGAGCCAGCCCATAGAGTACTCTTATACGAGCCCCACCTAGTGGCCAATGTGCACATTCATGGGTCTTGTGTAGGATAGTACAACATATCCAACCCTGTTTGGACTGAAAAGAAAAGTCCAAACCCATGTCACAATGCATTTATGAAAGGATAGGTCCAACTATATTACATGTGATTCATTTTCTGACCCTAACAGTGACGTTACTTACTGGATATTTATTAAAGTACTCAAACCACGTGCTACTCTTATTTTCAAGTAAAGGTAAGACACCCATTTACAGATGACAACGTCGCTTTGAATGCCAAGGAACCAAAGTTAAGGTAGTTGCATTCATGTTATTTTTAATGATCCTTATGTTAGACAAGGGCATTATTTAAACTCATGTTATCTATTTTCCACTATGTTGTCCATAACAATATTGTTTTAATGCAGTTCTTCTGAAGCCTTTAACTTTTAGTTTCACCTCTCGATTTAAAAACAAAAAGCTCGATAGTGCTACTCGTGAAATCTATAAATTTAATTGATATTGTGACAAAACCAAGTTTGAACATTATGCACTAATATCATCATTGCTAATCTTCAAGATGCACCAACCGAGAATCAAACTCGGGTTTGTACCATGGAAGGGTACTATTTATTTAAACTCATGTTATCTATTTTCCACTATGTTGTCCATAACAATATTGTTTTAATGCACTTCTTCTGAAGCCTTTAACTTTTAGTTTCACCTCTCGATTTAAAAACAAAAAACTCGATAGTGCTACTCGTGAAATCTATAAATTTAATTGATATTGTGACAAAACCAAGTTTGAACATTATGCACTAATATCATCATTGCTAATCTTCAAGATGCACCAACCGAGAATCAAACTCGGGTTTGTACCATGGAAGGGTACTATTTTACCATTAGACCATTGTTGCATGTACCTTTAGACATATTGAAACAAACAGAAGTTTGAACATTACGCACTAACATCATTATAGCTAATCTTCATTCAATATGCAAGAGTTGAGAATCGAACTTTGATCTGTATCGTGGTAGGGTACCATTCTATCACTAGACCACTGGTGCATCTACTTCTAGGTAGATCCATAACGTACTCGTATTTTGGTCATGCAGTTCTTCCAAAGCCCTTAACTTTTAGTTTCACCTCTTGATTTAGAAAAAAAAGCTAGATAGTTCTACTCGTGAAATCTATAAATTTAAATGATATTGTGACAAACCCAAGTTTGAGCATTATGGACTAATATCATCATAGCTAATCTTTAAGATGCACCAACCAAGAATCAAACTCTGGTCTGTACCGTGGCAGGGTGGTAAAACCCAAGTTTGAGTATTATGGACTAATATCATCATAGCTAATCTTTAAGATGCACCAACCGAGAATAGGCATATCCATAAGCTAATCTTTAAGTGCAGCCCCTGTAGTATCTTTTATGACTAAGCTAGTCACATTTTCCCTCATAGTGATATCCCATCATTGGCTCTTTTCGAGCACGTGAACCTTTCAAGTTCTTGTACAGGATCCTAGGGAACTCTCT
>NW_019268640.1:0-11950 GCF_002738365.1 Cucurbita moschata
AGATGAAATTAGAGGGTTGTGTCAGAAGAGATGATAAGATAGGATTTAGAGCGACCTCTTGCATGTTGTATGTTCATAAGTTTTGGGATGCTTCCTTAGAGATGAAGAATGCGAATGCATACAATATGATGATGAGGGTGTTCATCAGGAGCATGACACTAGCGGTTCCACAGACCTCCAAACTTTGTTGCAGATTAGATTGACTAGAAAGGGTCCAAGGGGTGTGCAAGCGCACCTGGAGACTCATACTTGCACGTGTGAGTCGTGTGTAGGGAAGTACTACACATCCATAGTTGTCTGAGACTAGAGGCCACACATAGATGAGATAGAGATAAATCCAAAAAGCATGATTGCATGTGTTTGCATTTGCATGATACCCTATAGTGGTGCCACAGAATGAGTATTCTTCGAAATACTTAGGTCGTGTGTCACATCACTTTTGAGGTAAAGGCAAGGCACACATATACTAGAACAACGACATCGTGAGCAGAGACTGCGGCACGTGCATAGGGTAAACTCATATTTAAATTCCTAGTCTTCGGTTAGAATATGTTATTTTGCATTTTATTGTTTTAGTTTATTTTTTTATTTGTTTTTGTTTTCTATAAATTTTAGTATTTCGTATTTAAACACGTAAGACTATTACTGCGTTTTCCAGAGAACATGATTTTTTAAAATGTTTTTTTACATTTATATTATAAATAATGTTTTCTTTTTAGAGTTATATTTTCGCATTAGAGATCATTAGACGTTAGTACGACTATGAGTATGTAGAAATTTAGGGTAGCGCCTATGACTGTGAGAATTGTTAGGGAATAGGATGCTTCAGCTTATGCATGCTTTCTTTGATGAACTCCTCCATTGTTTTGTCTCCTTACTTGAAGCTTAGGGAGGTCTCCTAATTCTCGAAAAATACCTCCTTAAAGAGGGACTAAAAAATTGTCTCCTCAATCATGCTTATCGTTCTTGAGGTAGTTTTTCACTAAAAGTGTGTCTTATCCTGTAAAATCAAGTGGCACATTGTACTTTATACGGCTCTAGGAAGATCATATAAATGGAAAGCAATCTATATTGCTTCTAATCATGCCTCAATGGCTACTGAATCCCCTTTTCTCCATCAAATGTTAGTAGATCGAATTTTAGGAAACAAAATTCTTCAAAGGTCCCTTGGAACTCTATGGGGTCTGTGCATCCTAGCTAGCTAGCTAGCTGAGATAGCCTATCGTATCTAGTTGGTCTATGTCTCCATTGTGGTACTATAAATGATTATAAGGCCTCAATAGTGGCCGTAGTAGTTCGTTGTACTCTAGGTGTAGCCTGACTAGGAATGGGTCTTTGTTGGGTCTCAGTTTGTGTGTTTCGAGCGCTGGACATTATTTCCTCGAGTGCACTCTCTATGGAGTTTTTGGAGGCCAACCTTTTGCCTCTGTGCCTCACATTCTCAATTGTTGGTTCTTTTTACTTAGATGACATGATCTATCATGAAAGAAGATCTAGGGTTACAATTTATTTTTAGGCACTAAGTGCATCATAGTAAGTCTATCTTAAATAAGTAACCCTAATCATGCAACCATAACTTATAGAACTTAGGCATCATACCTGGTCGCAGCGGGGTTTGTTTCGAGTTGGGTCATAGAGAATTAACAACTCTCTATCTAAACAAGCGTGCAAGATCTAACATCTGAAAGAAAAATCCAAAATAGTTGTATATTCATTCACTTTTTTTTTTATTATTTTATTTTTATTTTTATTTTTATTTTTATTTTTTTTTGTCTTGCTCTCAACACTTCTAGTTATTTGGTACAACACAAACATTTGAATAAATTAACATACACAATGTATTTTCCTCTTACACGAACTACAATAAATCATCCATATCCAAATTGATGAAACACACAAGATAACCTAGTTTTTGTATAGCCGTCGGTCTTTATGTAAGTTTTGATTGAAGCTATTGGGTCTCTCTCAAAGTCAAAGATTTTAATTTTTTTACCACCAAACGAGAAGCTTCACCACCAAATGAAGGAAGGAAATTATAATACAACAAAGAATAACTCCCACCATTTCTTGCAAAAGGAACCACGCAATTTTAAAGGCATAAGAATTCCAATATGAGACATTTACAAGCCAAACTCCTAGCAGGTAGCTTTGTGATAAGGATGCAACGGCAATGCACATGGTTATTGTTAACATCCATGAACAAATTCAACTTTTCAAAGGCAATCGACCTAAATTGAAACCAATCACCTTGAAAATTTCAAGGTTCTTCGTCCACAAACTTCTCATGACCTTTTTGATTGTTGATGATGTCGATGACACTTTATTGCATTCTTCTTCAATTCTGCTTGGTGACCCCTTCTCATTCAAGGCGACATAATTACTCATAATGTTTTTTTTTTTAGTTTTTAAATATCTTGCTATTTGCAAAATTTGTATCAGTAATTAAATTCTAAAAAAACATTTAAATTCTTAACAAAATTCTAAAAACAAAAATAAAATTTTTAAATAAATACTTTGACTTAGTTCTAAAAATATTAATACAAGTGAATAATGTGAGCTAATAAAATTGAACTAACTTATATACTAACTTAGTAGAAAAAATTACTAACTTATAGAATAATCTTAGTAAAATTTATAGTTAATTTAGTAGAATAAGTTACTAACTATAGTAGAATTGGTATAAAATTTGTGGACTAAGTTTTGCGCTGGTATTACGAAGATTGTCAGTGATATGAGAGGGAAGTTTAGGAAGCTAGGTAGTGATTTCTCCTCTATAAAAAGTCATTAGATGTATGTTCTTTTCAGTACAACATGAACAAAGAGAATTGAAAAGCTTAGTGCTTAAGCTTTCTTTTGCTTCTTTTACTTGTTTCGATATATTCCGATCGAAGTCACATCTAACAATAATAAATTCATACAAACTTGTGCAGAACTTGATGGTGTTAATATAACACATGGGGAAGCAATTTGGATCTTAAGCACTCTAAATACATCAATTATAGTAAATTAGCTAGCATATTCAAAAGCATTAAAACTCAATGAGTTTGAATACTAACCTTTTGTCGCTCAAGTTTCTTTTTCCTCACGAATCGGTTCCGAACCACCACTAGTGTCTTCTCCACTATTCTCCGGCCTTAGAATGGGATTGTGGAATCCGGTGAGTGACTAACTTGGGAGGGATTCAGTATATATGAAGAGAGAGTTTGTGAGAGGTTTTTCTCAAGGTTTTTTCCAAAAGGAAGACCTTCCATATACCATAATCACTCTATTTATAGAGTCATGTTTGCATGTTCATGCAAATTGGAGATCACCAAATTTTGACACTCAAAATTCCGGTAAAATTTGTGGGGTTTATTTGCCAAGCATGCAAGTTTGGTTAATTCAAATTTTGACACCTCAAAATTCTACGGACTCAAAAAATGGATTTTTCCATTAAATAAAGTCAACATTTTGACTTTCTTCCTTTTGATTCAACAATTAATTTGAATAATTAATTTCAAATTAGAGTAATATTAAATGATTAATTAAACTATTTAATTAATATTTAATATTAATTCAAATGCCAATCCCAATCAATTCCGATACATATTTGATTAAAATCTCACATTCTCTCTTTTTGTTTAATTCGTAAATAAAACAAAAATGCAGTTAAATATATCGTATATATGTAGCACATAATTTCCTAATTTGAATTCGAACACTTCGAACTCACTTGTTACACTGTTCTATGATTTAGTTCGATATGAGCTAGCAGAGGGACCTAATGGACCTATTTCTATCCATTTGATATAACCATGATTAGTAAGTCCATCCTTCACAGGTTGTTCGTAACTAGAGCTGGGTCAATTTACCATTTTACCCCTGAAGTTACTTCTTGTGCCTTATGTCTCACTGATCCTCTAATGAACAATTGGTTTGTGGTCCAACCAGTAAACTGAATCCCTCTCAGACCAATGAGAGGGTGGGCCCCTTATTCAAGACCTGGAGTCAGTGCTTAAGGGAACTACCTCTCTTCTATCCCTAAAAGTTGGTAGGAGTGAATTCCATCTTGCACCCCACGTCCCCAGCCATTCACCTAGTCTTACCCCTGAAATGGGAGGCCTATTGAGTTGGCGAACTCGAGCCACTCTCACCCATGCAAATCTAAAGATAATTTCGAATAAACAGGAGTTCATGGTTAGCTCAAGATTAAAATCGAGTTACCTAGGTCATCGAACAACAGTAAACGACATTATAAAGTGAGAGTGATTTTCTTCATGGTCCGATCTTACGCAATACTCATTGCATAGGACACCCCCACTCACATGTTTCCACATGTACAATTTAGTGATGACATTGTTTATGTCATATACAAAAGTGGGCCTTATCCATAGTGTCCCCAGGATAAGGTACTCAGCCTTATCCCCATACTATAGATCATTTTGACCATATACTTGAACTTGATCCACTCTTATATCTCTACATATAGTTCAAGTAATAATACTATAGTCAGAGTGTTCTTAGTTTATTGGATTTAAATTAATAATCGTAAAGTTCACTTTATTCAATAACATTCTTTACTTAATAAACAATAATAATAAATTTATTGAAAATAGAATATGTTTTTGTTTACAAACTATGAGTTTTAGGACATAAAACCCAACAAACTCCCACTTGGACTAAAACTTTAGTGGGGTTTTATAACGTTGAGTAGAGAGAAAGACATAAACACAATAAACTAGGGCATCACATACTCATGCCTTTTCTCCCACTTGCCCTAGATTACATTACTCGTAGTCCTAGACTCACTAGGTGCCCTTCAAACACTTTAGCCATGAGGGGTTTTGTAAATGGATCAGCAATGTTGTGCTCTAAAGCTATCTATGTGACGATCACATCTCCTCGTTGCACAATCCCTCTTATGAGATGATATTTGCGCTCAATATGTTTTCCTCGCTTATGGCTTCTTGGTTCTTTCGAATTTCCAACTGCTCCACTATTATCACAATAAAGAGTGACGGGAAGATGCATATTTGGAACGACTTCAAAATCAGTTAAGAACTTCCTAAGACATACAGATTCTTTCGCTACTTCACAAGCAGCAACATACTCAACCTCCATGGTGGAATCAACAATGCAACCTTGTTTTATGCTTCTCCATATTATTGCTCCTTCGTTCAGAGTGAAAACAGATCTCGATGTCGATTTCCTCGAATCTATATCGGTCTGAAGATTTGAGTCAGTGTACCCTTAAGGGATCAGATCCTTAGCGCCGTACATTAGCATATAGTCCCTCGTTCTCCGAAGATGTTTGAGGATATTTTTAACGGCAGTCCAATCAATATGTCCCGAATTGGAGTGTTATCTACTGACAATTCCCAAAGCATAGCAATGTCAGGTCAGGTACACAGCATGGCCATACATCAAACTACCGACTGCTGATGCATAGGGAATATGTCTCATATCCTCAACTTCTTGAGGTGTCTTAGGACTTTGTTCCTTTGACAAATGAACTCCATGCATGAAAGGTAAGAATCCTTTCTTGGAGTCCTGCATCTTATATCGAACCAACATTTTGTCGATGTATAATGCCTGAGACAATGCTAGTGTTTTGTTCTTACGATTCCGAACAATTTGGATTCCAAGAACAAACTAAGCCTCTTCCAAATCTTTCATTTGGAATAGTGTCGCTAGTCAATGGTTAATGTCAATCAGAAATCCCACATCATTCCCAATAAGTAGGATATCGTCAATGTACAACACTAGGAAAACTACTGTAGAGTTGACTATCTTCTTGTAAACACAAGGTTCGTCAACATTTTGTTTAAAACCATAAGATTTGATCGCAGTATCAAATCTTATATTCCAAGATCGAGATGCTTGTTTCAACCCATAAATAGATCTTTTAAGCTTGCAAACCTTTTGCTTGTGATCCTGTTCAATGAACCCCTCTAGTTGAGCCATATAGATACTTTCCTAAAGATTGCCATTTAGAAAGGCAGTCTTGAAATCCATTTGCCACATTTCATAATCATAAAATGTAGCAATGCACAAGATTATTCTTATTGATTTAAGCATAGCAACAGGAGAGAAGGTTTTTTCATAGTCCACCCCCTCTCTTTAGGTATAACCCTTTGGTACAAGTCGAGCTTTAAAGGTTTGTACCTTACCAGCTTGGTCTCGTTTCCGCTTGTAGATCCATTTGGAACCAATAGGTTTTACCCCATCTGGTTGATCTACAAGTTCCCAGACTGAATTGAAGTACACTGACTCCATTTCATGATTCATGGCTTTGATCCACTGATCTCTATCTTCTTCATTCATTACCTATTTATAGGTCAATGGATCCTCAACGTCATCATCAGGTATGATGACCTGTGTTTCTGCCAAACCCAAGTAACGACCGGGATGAGTTATAACACTCCCACTACATCGAGGCATTCTCAATTCTTGAGAAGGATGTGATTGACCAAAAGTACGAGCTCCTTCAACAACTCTTGTTGAAGGACCAGCCTAATCAACAACTCCTTTTGTTTTATTAGTTGCTTCTTTAGAAATCTCACTCAATACTAGTTTGCTGCGAGGTTGATGATTTCTTACGTGGTCTTCCTCTAAGAATGTAGCGTTTGTTGATACAAACACTCTATTTTCTTGAGGTTCATAAAATAGACCACCTTTCGTCTCTTTGGGGTATCCTACGAATAGGCATAATTTTGAACGACGTTCTAATTTCTTGGGGTTTTGCACGAACACATGTGCTGGGCATCCCCAAATCCTGAAGTGACGTAAACTATCTTTATGCCATCTCCATAACTCATAAGGTGTTTTTGAAACACTCTTATAAGGAACCATGTTCAAAATGTATGCAACATTCTTCACTGCATATCCCTAAAAAAATCAAGTAATCAAGCGAAACTCATCATAGACTGAACCATGTCTAACAGAATTCTATTTCTGCTTTCCGATACACCGTTCTGTTGGGGTATACCAGGGGCTAAGAGTTGAGACGTTATTCCATGTTCTATCATATAGTCCTGGAATCTTAAGTCCATATACCCTCCACCTCGATCTGATCGAAGTGTTTTAATAGTTTTTCCTAATAGATTCTCAACCTCAGCCTAATACTCTCTAAACTTTTCAAGAGCTTCGGACTTGTAATGCATTAGGTAAAATAGTCATACCTTGAATAATCATCAATAAAACTGATGAAATATTCATACCATCCTCATGCTTTGACATTCATTGAACCATAGAGATCTGTATGCATGAGTTCTAAGGTTTCTTTGGCTCTATAACCTTTTTCGGAAAACGGTCGTTTAGTCATTTTACCCTCAAGACCAGACTCACATGGAGGTAGAGAGTTGTCTTCTAACTCATTTAGAAGTCCCCTTTTAACCAATCTCCCAATCCTATTGAGATTAATATGACCTAGTCTTAAGTGCCAAAGATAGGTATTAGGAGAAATCTTTTGTCATTTATTTTGAGTTTCGGCCGTTTTAAACATCACGGTATTTAAAATAGCTTTTGTTTAGCTCGGTTTTAACATATATAAGTTGTTTTCTAGTTTTGCAGAACAAATATGAATACCTCTTTTGCAAATGAACACTTCATTGATTTCAAAAGATACTTTATACAATTGTTAGAATAAACAAGAGATAGATATTAGATTTCTTTTTATTCCCAGAACAAAAAGTACATTATCTAATATATAAATCTATCTCCAATAAAACAACTTTAAATTTCCTACTGGTCTTGCTGAGACAATTTCTCCTGTTCCAACCCTGAGTGTTATCTCGCCTTCCGCAAGCATTCTCCAGTAACTAGTTACCTGAGAAAAAAAAATCTATTTCTACAACTAAAACATACTTCTACACTAAAACATATTTCTACAACTAGTAAATCATATGTAACACCCAAAAATGAAGGAAAGCCACCTATGCAAGACCCAAAGGATCCAAGGAAGGAAATTAAGAGGATTAAGCAAGGAAAGGGTCTTAGCAAGTCATTTCTATACCATAAGAAGTAATCTTAAGGACTCAAGACCTTTGGAGAAGGAGTGGGAATGAAAGTGTAAGCGAAAAGAACAAAAAGGTCATTTTTCCAATTATCAAGGATCTTTCTGGATTTTTAATTCCTTATCTAGAAGGAATTTCAAAATGTTCAAGAAGGGAAAAATGACCAACATGTGATGAAATTTTTTTAGGAATATTATGGATTTTTCGAGAAACTAATAATAAAATATTTGGAAAGTGGCATAGAACACTCACGGATCATAATAAAATATTCGGATCGCCTCCAAACTTGGATATATTCTAGAACACTCACGGATCATCACATCCAACAGCTAGGATTCAAAACCAAGGTCGGTGAGGCTCTGATCGGAGTAGATATTTTCGATGAATTTTTTAGAAAATCCAACTGACAGTTCACGACGATTCTGGAGCTCTCAATGTTGGTTTAAGTTTCCCCTAAAAATTTTGAAGTTGGGGCAATCATTTGGAACAAGAATCGAGCAAGGTCGAGCTCCCAGTCGTTGGCAATAAGTGTGTAGATTTTGGGTCTCCTACTCTGAGTTTCTTCCAAATTCAAGAGCAATTCTCCACCATTCCTCTCCAAACTTGTTCCTATAGCTTCTAAACAAGATTACCCACACTTGCTATAAAGGAATAGATTCCTGAAAGTTCCTAGAAACAATTCCCCCAATCCAATCTGCCATTAAAGAACTTCAAAGAAAACTCAATATCCCAATCTGAAGATACACAAGTATTCTTCGATCAAGGACGATCCCAATAAGCTTATGCACCTCCAAGGAATGTTTCTGTGGAAGACTACGAAGAAAAATAACCTTAGGAACATTCCCAATTGAAGAAAATCCGTTTCGGGTTCAATTTGGGGGTAAATGTCGAATTCCAATCTATGACCTCTTTTCTTTCAAATAAAGGATTCATTTAGCTTTAGAGGAAGAAGATGAGTAACTTTGATGAAGGAATCAAGAGCTGAAACGTCGTAGAACAAGATATCTAAGAGATCGAAAATCGGAGGTGACGGGTAACTTGCAGACCGAGAGTGATTTCTCAAAATTAAGGTCCCACACTCAAATTCGTTCCTCCAAACCAATTCCTTTAGCTTGAGGAAACGATAAGGAAGAGGATTTGTGAAGAGATCGAGCCTTGAAAATCCCTAGAATCGCCTAATAAGAAATCCTCTTTTTTTACTCCGGCGAGAAATCATATTTTGGATGAACTTTGGAAGCAAATATCTTAGGCTACGATCCATGGAAAGGTATGAAATCAATCCTTAGCTCTTTCTTGTAACACCCTCTTTAAGTTTCATGAAGGAATTGAGGGGAGAAATGGTGAGATCAAAGCTAGGGAGGGTGAGTTCCTGACTACGGCGTTATATGTTGGCCCCGTCTTCTGCCTGTTTGGAGGAAGAAGACGATGACGTGGCCGGTTCAGTTGAACCGACCATGTCAACCCAAAACATGACCTTCCCTCGAGTTTTCTCAATTTTAAGCCCTTTCCAGACCGGTCCTCATGAAAAACTTTATGGTTCCAGAAAGTAAACAGAATAAGGAGTCTGTGGAAGGACATTCGAGGTAATTAGGATACTGAAGCTCAAGAATGGAGGTCACGAACATCGAAGAGATGCCCTACAGACTTGCAGGATGCCATGTTCAAGAACCTCATAAGACCTCCCATGGTACAACATGCTCATGACATAGACTACGCTGCTTGGAATGCATGAAGCCTTGAGCGTAGGTACGCAGACTGTATTATAGGGCAAGCCCTTGATGCAGTATTAAGACTACATCGCTTGGAACGCAAGAAGCCTTAGATGTAGGTTTTCATACTATGCCGCTTGGAATGCATGAAGCCTTGAGCATAAGTTAAACAGACTTTATTATAGGCCAAGCCCTTGATACAGTATTAAGCCTGCATTGCTTGGAACGTAAGAAGCCTTGGATGTAGGTTTTCAAACTATGCTGCTTGGAATGCTTGAAGCCTTTGCCTAGGTTAAGTAGACCGTATCGAAGGGCAAGCCATAAGATGCGGTAAGACTACGTCACTTGGAACGCATGAAGCCTTAGACATAGGTTAAGGCTATGTCGCTTGGAACGCATGATGCCTTGGACACAGGATTGTTAGGTGCATGTCTAGTGCCGTAAATCCTAGGGGGAGTGTCTTGGAGAACAAACCAAGATAGAACAAGAACCTAGAAAGTACTACGGAAAAGAGAAAGATTAAGGACTAGAACATATCAAGATCCTAGTTCTAAGGACAAGAATCAAGAACCAAGAACATGGTACTAAAGCTCTTAAAGGATAACCAAGGTTTTAGAATTCAAGGACCAAGGTCCTCAAGAAAGATCTAGATAAGAACCCCAAGTCAAGAACAAGAATTAGAGGGCCTAAGTACTTATAACAAGAACAAGAACAAGACAAGAACAAAGAATATGGACATGATTAAGAGCCTACAAGTAGGCTACTTACTGAGTCTTGTACTCATTCCTTATTATCCATTTTTTTCAGGTGATAAGGAGTTGGTTGAGATCGGGAGCAAACTCTGGAGCAGGTGCCATAGACAAACCTCACCCGTCGTCTTCAACCCTTTTGTTTTAAAATGTTTTGAGTCTATTCCTTATTTTATGTTTTAACCATTACGTTGTATTTTAAATTAGTAATGTGCGCGCACTTTTTTATTAGAATGTAAACAATGTTTTAAATTTTAATGGTTTTATTTAGCGAGAAAATTTACCCGCCTTTTTTAGTCATCGAGTCAACCCTCTTTACAACTCCAGGGCTATAATTTCTTCCTCCATTGTTTTTTTTGTCAAACCGAGTTTTGTGATGCCTCTTCATATGTCTCTAGTTCGTAAACTCTATCTTTTACATAGCTGCATTTGCATACTTAGGATTTGGCCTTTGGATTCTATTTGATCGCATAAGTTGTTGATGTCTCGTTTGATTTTTATTAAATTCGCTTGATTTAGTCAGCACTTGCTTGTCAATATCAATGTCACTTGGATCTTCAGGCACATCAACATTGGATTGAATTTGCGTAGTTTGCTTTCCCATCATCTGTTCTAAAATTTCTTCGATGTTTGAATCTGGTAAGACTTTCTTCTTCGAGGACCACCATGAAGATGCTTCATCGAAAACTACATCTCTTGATGTATAATATTTTCTACTTGTTGGATCAGAGCACTTCCATCCTTTCCTTTGATTGTCGTATCCAACAAATATACATTTGACTGCTTTCTTGTCAAACTTGCTACATAGATGGTCAGGCACAAATACATAGAAAACACAATCAAATACTTTGAAGTAACTAACTGTAGGTTTCATGTCCCATAGTATCTCAAATGGTGAGACGAATCCTAGCTTTGGTTGGGGAAGCTTGTTGATCACATGGGCAACAGTTCGCATAGCTTCAGCCCAAAATCTTCCTGGAAAATTCTTTGCGTGTAATATACTTCGACAAATTTCTGCAAAGTGTCAATTTTTTCTTTCTGCTACACAATTTTGTTGTGGCGCGTTAGCACATGTAAACTGACATCGTATACCACACTCATGTAAATATTGATTGAACTCATCTGACGTGTATTCTCCGCAATTGTCTAAACGTAGACAACGAATCTTCACTCCTACTTCTCCTTCGATCATCGTCTTGAATTCATGAAACTTTGAGAATGTGTCAAACTTTTCTTCCATAAAGAAAGTCCACACATATCTTGAGTAGTCGTCAATAAACGTCACCATATACCGCATTCCGCTGATCGATGCTTATTTGATTGGACCAAACAAATCAGATTAAATTAACTCTAATTGTTTCTTTTGCTTTGAAACTTGACTCGTTGTATGATAATTGATGAGTTTTACCATATTGACATCCAGCGCAAACAACGTCTGTTTTGACTTCAAGTTGAGGTAGACCTTTGAGCATGGATTTCTCCATAATCAGCTTCAACT
>NW_019268640.1:12104-31716 GCF_002738365.1 Cucurbita moschata
TTTTACATCTTCTAGCCCAAATAAGACGTAGTTTCCTGATATTGTTAGTTGTCGCACTTACAACAAGTTCTTCTTTATACCCGGTACATGATAAACATTATGTAGTGACACTGTATTAGATTTATTACCAGGCACGATTATCCTATTGCAGATCTGAGCAATTGACAACTGTGCGTTATTTCTTGTGCGTACCATATGGTTTCCTTTGTACTTTTTCTTGTCTTGCAATTTACTCTGATCGCCAGTCATATGGTTTGAGCATCTTGAATCAATGATCCAGTCATTCTCATAATTGATATGGTCTCCCATCGTCACCATGAAAGCTAGCTCGTCTTCTTCTATGACATATAGTACCTCTGTATCCCATTCCTCCTCCATCTCCATGTTGGAGAATGCTATATTGTTTTTGCCAAATTTTTTCTTAGACCAACAGTCTTTAGACATGTGGCCCTTCTTCCCGCGATTATAGCAATTACCTTCAAATCTCTTTCCTTGAGAACTCCTATTGTCATTCTTCTGAGCTCTCTTTGGTTGTGCAGTTCCTTGATGACTTCTTTTTTTGTCAACATTTTTGTATCTAGGTTTGGTAGATGACTTATTATTTCCCTGATTTTCACTTGTGTAGAGTGCTTTTTCTTCACCCTTTAATGTGATGCCTCCCGTTTGTTTAGCCATGGTTTAAATTTTCAAACTCTACAAGTTATGGTTGAGTGGGTCATCCTTGCACAGCAATAATGAAGCTTCTATATTCTGATCGCAACCAGTGGATAATGATCCTCTTCATTTGATCTTCTCCAATTACAGACTTCGGTTCTAGTTTAGTGATCTCTCGGCAGATCGTCTTGACTTTGTGGAAGTACTGAGCAATTGTCATGTCACGTTGTGAAATTGACAATAGCTAGTTCTCTAGAAGTTGTAGCCTCGTATTGTTCTTCTTGGAGAACAGCATCACAAACGTGTCTCATGCTTCTTTTGGTGTCTTGTCATCCCAAATATGTTCTAACATCTCTTCTTCGATTGTGGTCTTCAAGGCAAACATTGCTTTGCCTGCTTTGATTCTCCATTTGCGCAAGGCGTCGTTAGAATCCTCTACTGACGACATAGTTTCACTCCTGCCAATGATCTCCCAAAGATCCTGTCCTTGTAAATAGGACATCATGTATGTTTCCCATGTATTGTAGTAGTTGTTGTTGAGTTTCTTGATTCCTCCTACAATTTGGAAGTCACCCATCGTGTTTACAATACCTCAATAATACCAAACAAGTCTTTTCGACACAAGATTTGGAGAGTCACTGACTACTCATGACACAAAGAAACTCACTCACTAATAATCTCAAGAAATCGTTTCAGATGTATAAGATCAGGCAGGGGTGCAGCCACAGAGCATATTAAGAATTCCAAGAGATCAGACAACCTATACTAACCTTGCTCTGATACCAGATTGTTGAACACAACTCTCTGTGGGAAACACTCGCACTCTTTATTAAGACCAATCGAGAAGAGAATACAAGACACTTTGTTGAATACTACTACTTTATATTGCTTGTGATTTCCTGGGATGAAATACTAGGTAGGGTTGACTACTTAATCTAAACCTAACAAATGTAAATCTTTTTCCTAAAATATCGAGATCTCATTTCTAAAATATCTAGTATCTTTCCTAAAATCTCTACTATCTTTCCTAAAATCTCTAGGAAAATAAATATAAAATGGGCTTGTAAAATTATTGGGCTTGACTCTATTGGGGTAGTGATGATATAACACCGCACACCATTTACCTGTAATCAATGTCAAATACATGTTGATCAATGCGAAGAAGACAAGTTGATGCATCTACTCATAGGGCTCAATGAGTCTTATAAAACGGTGAGATCTAACATATTGATTTTTACTCCATTACCTAATGTGAGGCAAGCCATTTAATTACATGTACAAGAAAAGATGCAGCGTCACGTAACTTCTGAACCTACTGAGAATTTCTCGATTGCATCAGCAGTGCAGAAGAAAACAACATAATCAAAATTCACCAAGGACAAATCATGTGAACACTGCAATAAAAGTGGTCATACAATTGATGAATGTCGAATCCTTAAGCGTCACTGTAAATTTTGTGATAGAAGGGGACATACAGAAGTTCGATGTCGATAGAGAAATAATTATGGAAGGGCAGTACAAGTCAATCAATCCAACGATCGTGGATATCGTTCATCTGCAAATATTGCTGATGTTTCTCTATTGAATACAGAAGAACAGTCACCTAATTGTTAGGATCGCACAACAACGCACACGCACGATCTAGATGATCACAAAGAAAAGGATAGAGAGAATTGCAAGGAGAACTCTGGCTAAAAGGATTTTTTATTGATGACTTCAGGCATGTACAACAAGAGAGAGTACAGAGAATAGAAAAGTACATTTCAAAGCTTTACTGGACGGGATATATATATGGTTCAGTCTACTAAATATAGTTTTACCAGATTTAACCATCTACTATATATAGCTATGTACCATATATAGCTTTACCGGATATAGCTTCACCATATATGGCTTTACCAAATATAGCTTTACCGGATATAGCCATTGACCAAGCTATAAATACAGGGAGCAGACTCCATAACTCAACAATTCTCCCACTTGGAGACTGATCCTACACCATACCAATTAGGGCTTTGCATAGCTTTAATTTTCCAACATCAACACATTTTGTCAACATGTCTGCTGGATTCTTTGCACCCTCTATCTTCTCCAAATACATATCGCCTTCTTCCACTAACCTGCAAGTGAAATGGTACCGTCTTCTAATGTGTTTTGTTCTTGAATGATAGACTGGGTTTTTCACCAACTGTATGGCACTCTGACTATCTGTATAAAGGATCTTCTTGCACTGCTTCTGGCCTAATTCTTCTAGATAGTCTGTCATCCATATCATCTCCTTTCCAGCTTCAACTATGGCCACGTACTTAGCTTCAGTAGATGAAAGAGCAACGCATTTCTGAAGCTTGGACATTCAACTCACTGCTGTTCCATCTATAGTGTAGATATACCCAGATGTGCTCTTGCTGGAGTCTACATCTCCACTCAGATCAACATCCACAAAACCTTGCAGAACTACTTTGCCATTGCCATAACAAAGTGTAGTATGGGATGTACCTCTCAGATATCTCAGGAGCCACTTCACAGCTTCCCAATGTTCCTTCTCTAGATTTGCCATGTACTTGCTAACAACTCCCACTGCATGTGTTATGTCAGGTCTAGTGCAGACCATAGCATACATCAAACTCCCAACTACAGAAGCGTACGGAACTAATGCCATGTGCTCACGTTCCACAACTATCTTGGAAGATTGCCCCTTTGACAATTTAATATGATTTGCCAAGGGGGTAGTTCTGGGTTTAGCGTTATTCATCTTGAATTTGGACAACACCTTCTCAATGTACTGCTCTTGGGATAGATTTAATGTGCCAGCAGATCTATCTCGAGAAATCCTCATCCCAAGGATCTGCTTCGCTGCACCTAAATCTTTCATCTCAAATACTGAAGACAAGCTTGCCTTCAGGTGGTTTATCTCCCTCATACTTGATCCAGCAATTAGTATATCATCCACATACAGGAGTAGAAACACATAAGAATCAGTGTATTTCTTGAGGTAGCAACACTGATCCTTTTCACTTCTGTGGAAACCACTCTTGCTCATGAAGGAGTCAAACTTCTTGTACCATTGTCTCAGTGCTTGTTTCAGTCCATACAAGCTCTTATTAAGCTTACACACCATGTGCTCCTTGCCTGGAGCTGCAAATCCTTCGGGTTGTTGCATATAGATCTCTTCATCTAGATCTCCATGTAAAAATGCCGTTTTTACATCCATTTGCTCAAGATGCAAATTCTCCGATGCAACAATACTCAGTAGAATTCGGATAGTAGTTAATTTCACAACTGGAGAAAAGATCTCAGCATAATCAATGCCTTTTCTTTGTGAATATCCTTTAACTTCTAACCGAGCCTTAAACCTCCTTCTGCCATCTGGTTCAACCTTGATTTTGAACACCCATTTGTACAACAGAGCTCTCTTTCCTATAGGCAACTCAGTCAGCACCCACGTATTATTTCTTTCAAGTGAGCTCATCTCATCATCCATGGTTTGCTCCCACTTAGTTGAATCTTCCACTTGTAGGGCCTCATCAAAGGACTCTGGTTCTCCTTCGTCAGTCAGCAACAGATAATGTAATGAGGTTGAATATCTATCTGGTGCTCTGGTAGTTCTGGATGATCTTCTCAACACCTGCTCAGGTGCAACTTGCTCCACGCCTGGTTCTTCAGCAATAGGATCAGGAGTTTCTTGAGCTTCTGTTGTACCATCACTGTGTGAATTTTCTTGCCACTCAAATTCAACTCCCACTTGCTTCGTAGTCTCAGAGTTTATCTTCTCTCTGTCCTTGTACATGACATTTTCATCAAAGGTCACATCACAGTGTCTTAGGATCTTCATATTTTTCTCATCCCAAAACCTATACCCGAACATGTCAGAGCCATAGCCTATGAAGTAGCATTTCAAAGCCTTAGCATCAAGCTTATCTCTCTTCTCTGGATCAACATGAACATACGCAGTACAGCCAAAGGTTCTCAAGTGAGAGTACTTGAGTTCTTTTCCTGTCCATACTTCTTCGGGCAATTTGAACTTCAAGGGTACTGACGGCCCTCTATTAATCAAATATGCTGCTGTGTTCACAGCATCAGCCCAGAATGTCTTTGGCAATCCAGAATGAATCCTCATGCTTCTTGCTCGCTCATTCAAGGTTCTGTTCATCCTTTCTGCAATACCATTTTGTCTTGCCTTACCGGGAATTGTTCTTATTAATCTAATTCCCTCAGCTGCACAAAATGTTATAAACTCTGATTTGTTGTACTCTCCTCCACTGCCAGACCTCAGGCATTTGATCTTCAAGCCGGTCTGATTTTCAACTTTAGCTTGCCACTTCTTGAAGGTGGTAAACACATCTGACTTGTGTTTCAGAAAGTAAACCCATACCTTCCTGCTGAAGTCATCGAGGAAGGTGACGTAGTACCTTGATCCACCAAGTGATGAAACTGGAGATCGTCCCCAGACGTCTGTATGGACCATTTCCAACCGCACTTTCTTCGGTTCTCTGGCAGCCTTTGTGAAACTAACTCGTTTCTGTTTGCCCATAACGCAGCTCTCACAAAGACCCATATCAATAGATTTTAAGCCTTCTAAAGCTCCTTTCGCAGTCAGCATCTTCATTCCTTTGACGCTCAAATGTCCAAGTCTATTGTGCCATAGACTTGAATTGGAAGCACTCTCAGCAGCAGCAGTCATGTTTATACACTCTGCAGTAGTGTATAAGGTTCCGGATTTTGTGCCACGCGCAACAACCATGGAGCCCTTCACAATCTTCCAGGAACTCTTTCCAAACTCTGCTGCATAGCCTGTGCTATCCAACTGACCAATAGAGATCAGGTTCTTCTTGAGACCAGGAATGTATCTGACATCTTGTAATGTCCATTGATTTTCTGCTGGAGTTTGTATGGAGATATCTCCCTTTCCTTCAATCTCCAAGGTTTTATTGTCGGCAAGATACACCTTCCCGAAATTTCCTGATTTGAAATTTCGAAACAATTCCTTACTTGGAGACGAATGGAACGATGCACCTGAATCCAAAATCCAGGATTCAGCTGGGCTATCCACACTAAGGATTAAAACGTCCTCAGCATCTTCTGTTGTGTATATAGAATCATCATCATCTTCAGATTTATGATTCTGCTTCTTCTTTAGCTTTGTACAATCTGTCCGAAAGTGTCCTTTTCCCCCACAGCTCCAACACGTTATGTTGGGTTTGTTTGGAGATTTTCTCCGGTTCTTTGATTTTGAACGCCCATGTTTGTTTGAGCTCTTTGATTTGCTTTTTCCCCTTCGATCAACACTAAGAGCATTGCCTGATGAATCTCCAGTTTCCCGTTTGCGAATACTTTCGCTGAGAACTACATCTCGAATTTCATCAAACTTCAGTTTATCAGATCCTCGGGAACTGCTGATTGCGGCAACATTAGTATCCCATGACTCGGGTAAGGATGACATCAAAATCAACGCTTTAATTTCATCTTCGAAATTAATTTCCACCGAACCCAGTTGACTTATGACCATATTGAATTCTTTAATTTGATCCGCAACACGTCCACCTTCAGACATCTGTAGATTGAACAATCTACGCATCAAATACACCTTGTTCATAGCCGACGGTTTTTCATACATATTTGACAGCGCCTTCATCAGATCTGACGTTGTCTTCTCCTTGATGATGTTAAACGCCACGTTTCTGGATAGCGTCAACCGGATCATCCCTAAGGCTTGTCGATCCTTGAGCTTCCACTGTTCCGTGGTCATGGTATCCGGCTACACCCCCAACAGAGGTTCGTGAAGATCTTTCTGGTACAGATAATCTTCAATCTGCATCTTCAAGAAACCAAAATTGGATCCATCGAACTTCTCAATTCCAATCTTTGAACTTTCCATCTTCACAGATTGTGGTGAATTTTGCCTTGCTCTGACTTCCGCTTGGCTCTGGCTCTGACTTTCGCCTGGCTCTAATACCAGTTGTTAGGATCGATATCAGTCGTTAGCTCTGATACCAGTTGTTAGGATCGCACAACAACGCACACGCTCGATCTAGATGATCACAAAGAAAAGGATAGAGAGAATTGCAAGGAGAACTCTGGCTAAAAGGATTTTTTATTGATGACTTCAGGCATGTACAACAAGAGAGAGTACAGAGAATAGAAAAGTACATTTCAAAGCTTTACTGGACGGGATATATATATGGTTCAGTCTACTAAATATAGCTTTACCAGATTTAACCATCTACTATATATAGCTATGTACCATATATAGCTTTACCGGATATAGCTTCACCATATATGCCTTTACCAAATATAGCTTTACCGGATATAGCCATTGACCAAGCTATAAATACAGGGAGCAGACTCCATAACTCAACACTAATTACATTCTAAATTTTTTTTCTGAGCAATTACAATAATTAGCACAAGCCTTATCTGCACTCAATCGTCGTCCTTCTGATAATTCTGACAATAACATCAATGTTGTTGGTTTGTTTCCGGTATCTTCATTATCTATTAACTCTAAAAGTCTAATCCATGGATTCTCGATAGTGGAGCTACGGATCATATAGTATCCAAAGCTTCTATTATGATTGAATCAAAGACTTCCACCATATCTATAATAAATTTTCCTAATGGAAGGACAACACATGTGTCACATACTGGTAATGTTTCCTTTAATTTTGACCTTAAATTAAACATCGTTTTATTTGTGCCATCATTCGATTTAAACATACTGTCGATCAGCAAACTTACCAATGACTTGAAATGTTATGTCACCTTCTATCCTAATTCTTGTGTTATGCAGGACTTGGCTACGGAGAGGATGATTGGCTCAGGTAAACAATTCGGAGGTCTCTATCATATTTCACCATCTCCAATCAAATCTTCAACTATACAAGTATCTCAGTCATCAAATTTGTGGCATTTATGCTTAGGTCATCCTTCTTTTTCTCGTTTTAAATTTCTAGCTGAGCAATTGCATCTTAATAATGATATTTTTTTTCTGATAACTGTAGTATTTTCCCATTAGCAAAACAAACTAGGTTGTTTTTTCTCACTATTGTTGATGAATAGGGTCGTGGGCTTGCAGGTCAAGGTGCTGCGGCATGGGCCACTGTAGATGGACTACGGCGTGATACCCAGATCTGTTCTTCGCCCGACTCAGCAGCGTGATTTTCCAGTGACTTTTCTTTCTCCTTTCTGCTACGTTTCTTGACGTCTTTTCTCTTCCGCTTTCTCTCCTTATCTCTTTGTGAACCTCTCGTCCTCTCGTCCTCCAGATTCTTTTTTCTAACGGCAGCAAGTGACCGCTCTACGTACGCTTGCTTTGGATGGACATACTAAGATCGACAATCACTTTTGCGGTGTGGATTGATGAGTTTAAGAGTCAGATGCGTGGGTTTAGGTTTGCTAGAGAATTTTGGTTTCTCTCTCTCTCTCGATTTTCCCTTTGTTGTTCTGTTGCAGGTCTTCTCAATAGTGGCTGAAGACAGATGTGAGGCTGAGGGATCAAGGGGAGCGTCGCCAGGCACGTTTGGTGATCCGCGGAGTTTGTTTTCGTGTGGAGTGCTAGAATTCCCGCGTCCTCCGATGACTTAACAGAACTTTATTTTTTTTAAAATCCATCGTTACAAATGAGATAGACGTTCGAATAGAAAACAACTCCTAATGATACTTCGAGCAGCATCAAAACCATAATCCAAATGTACTCAAGTTTAAGGAGAATGCCTACTAAGGCAAACCAAGTAAGTGGTCTTGCTATCGGTTCAATTAAAAGTTGATGTTTGTATGATGACACGTTCCTTGTGGTTCTACACGCGTTATATGTTTTATATGTGTGAAATGTTTATGGAACAATGTGACTGTGGTGTATGTATGAAATGGTTTGACTAAGATATCTTTATGAAATGATATGACTAGGTTATGTTTATGAAATGATATGATCAGGATATGTTAAAAAAACGATACGACTAGGATATGTTTATGAAATAATATGGCTAGAATATGTTTATGAAATAATATGGCTAGAATATGTTTATGTAATGACGAGACTAGGATACATTTAGGAAACGACATGATAAGGATATCTTTATGAAACAATATGACTATGATATGTGTATGAAATGATATGACTAATATATGTTTACAAAACGAGATGACTATTATATGTCTATGAAATGATATGACAAGAATATGTTTATGAAATGATATTTCTATGATACGTTTATGAAATGATATGACCATGATATGTTTATGAAAGAATATGACTAGGTTATGTTTATGAAATGATATGACTATGACGTGTTTACAAAACAATATGACTATGATATGTTTACAAGATGATAAGTCCATGATATGTCTGTGATACAACGTGACTATGAGATGATACGTGAATGTTATGTCACGTGTTATGATGATGTACTGATGATATGATAAATGTTATAGTATAACACGTTTGCCGATATAGTACATGATATTACATTATAGGCTGAAGATATTATATATGTATGATATAACATAATATGACACGATGCATGATATTAATGATGTACGACAAAATGTGTCGACATAATGCACAACCCCAATTTATGTAAGGAAAGCTATGATGAGTATGATATGATATAAAGGAAAAATTGAAGGGGTTGTCTTATATGATAAGAGAGGGGGTGTCCGACATCAACAGCTCCATAGAATGCTCGCCCAACCACGAAAGGGGTCCAAAAGGTGTGCGAACTGACTGGTGGGTTCATACTCGCACGTGTGGACTGTGCGTAAAACATTAAATACACATCCAATTATCCTGCTTAGTTTAGTTGACTAAGGAATATATAGTGATATGATAGGCCCCACACATAATTGTAAATGTTTGCATCTAACCTCAATTTTTGAGTCATTTCTGAGTATTTCTTAAAATACTCAAGTCACGTGCTACTTTTATTTCAAGTAAAGGCAAGACACTCCTGCAGGACAAATGACGACATCCCAATTTAAGACCATGGCACAGGCATAGGGTAATTGTATTTATTTTCTTTGAGTTACATTAGAATATGGTGTTTGTAATTTTAATACTTATTTATTTCATTTAGTATTTTGTTGTGTCGTCTTAAAAATATTTTGACCACTTAATTCTATGTAAGTGTTTTAAGATGAAGTATATGTTTTATGATGAAGTTTAAACACTCATTTTCGTACAAAATGATCAAGTTATGATGACGGTAGGGATTCGAGATAAGTAGAAATTTAGGGTCGTTACAGTTTTCTTTTTGGAATTGAATGATAGGTTCCTATATTAGAAGTTTATGTCACATAAGCACAAATTCAATTAAGTAATGGATAAAGAGGTCAAAGATTTAAACGTTGTACTCTATTTTTTTTTTTTTAACCAAAAAAAAATCAATATAAAAACTAAGAGTATATGAAGTTGTAATAAACCATTAAACATTAAAAAATTCTTTTAACTTTTGAAATTAAAGTATTAAACTTCTAATTAAACATTCATACTATAATTAATTTTCTTCTAAGAAGTTGAATATCGATAATAATTTATTTTCCGTGGCATATTATGCTTTCAATGGTTGTGATAAGGCAACAGTCATCGTCAGCCCAAGGATCCAAGCTCTTGTTGAAGCAAGAACCATTAAATCAAAGAAATTAACACCTCGTTATACAATATTCGGATCAACCAAGAGATAAGGCTAGAATTAGATTACCTCATCAAAGATCTAGAAACCACATTTGGAACTTTTTTCTAAATTGAGTCACTCTACCGTAGAACTTGATCCAAACTTGATTGAATGACTCAGATGCAATCTACCACAAGAATTCCATGAAATTCAGAAAGAGACAAGATGATTCTCGGATTTCTAAGGGGGAATGTCTTAACTTGAGAGATCAATTTCATTCATCTCAAAATCTGATTTTTAGATAATAATTTGTTGGTATTTATACTCTCCCGACAAGTTAGTGGTCATGATTTATTCTCGATCTTCTTAAATCTAACAAAAGAGGAAGTCAATTTGACCCTTCCAAACTTTATGAAATTAAAAATAATAATTAAAATTTTCTACCAACTCATGGAGTGATGCTTGCAACTTCGTCCGCTACTTTAACGGTGCAAATATTCACTTTCTGAAGCTCCAAATGATCCTTCCTCAATCAAATCAGCTTGTAATACCTAAAATGATGATTGAACCAAGCCGATCCAATTTTGTAGATGAAGAATGAATGCTTCTTGAATCTTCTTGGCCTTGGATCGTGTAATAGGTCCAGTTGGAACATTTGGAACACCGTGCTTCTTATCATCTTCCCCATCTTCAAAAGGATTCTTCCTTGAATCAGAAAAATCATCACCTACATTAAAAGGACTCAAGTCAGCAACATTAAAAGTAGAACGTACTGAAAATTCTCAGGAAAGTTCAATTTTATATGCATTGTTATTAATTCTCTCAAGCACTTGATAAGAGTCATCCCCTCTTGGATGTAACTTTGTTTTCCTTTCCGATAGGATGGCTACTTGCAAAAATGTATCAATATAGCCTAATCCTCTTTTAGAACTTAAGGATACAACATTCATCAATATAGCCTAATCGTCTTTTATCACCTTAAGGCTTACCTAATTAAATTATTTTATCTAACTTCTGAGCACCTATAGTTAACTTTTTAATAGACTCTCTAGCCTTACCAAGTTCTTGCATAGTATTTAATTCATTTTCTTTGAGCAATTTAATTAACTTATCTTCTTCCCAACAATCAATTAATGCATTTTTCTCCTCAAAATCAATTACATGCTTTTCACAAGGTATATCAAATTTTATAATATTATGATCATTCTCTTCGAAGCCATAAATTTCATTTAATAAAGACTTATTTTCAATCATTGAAGCCTTATCTTTCGTGTTGAACCACAACATACTTTGAAACAAGTTTTTCTAAATCAAGTTGCATCTCTAAAAAACTTGAAATAATTCATAAGAAAGAGATTCAAGAATTACCTCATAATCTTGTTTATCCTCTTTGTCACTATGAGCCATGAAAACAAAATTTGCTACTTCTTCCTTAATGTTTTATTTTAATTTTTTTTAAAGTAAATATTTAAAAACTTTAAAATTCATTTTTTTTATTTTTTTGTTTTTTTAAATATAATAATATAATTAAAAAAATTAATAAAGATAACTGAATAGCTATTTATTTTTATACTTCAAATGATTAAAAATAATTTTATTTCTATTTAAAAGTAATGGGAAGCTCCACCATTTGTTACTCTTCCAAAGTTATAAGTTTCGTATTTTGATTGGTCTATGATGTCAATTTTGCCGTCAGGTATCTTATTTGAACTGAAACTTCTCTGTTTTAGCTCTGATTTGAGTGATTGAAAAAGGCGTTTAAATCATTATTCCCAACCTTACACAATGGACAATTCAAAATATTGATAGTTGTTAATAATTAAGGGTAGGTTTTATCATCAAAACATCGAAGTAATTAATTAGTTAATTAAAATTAATTAATTTGAAATTAAGGGCCAAAAAGCCAATAGTCAACTCACGGTTTTAAAATATGTCTTGATCATGTCTGGGAGTTGAAGAGGTTTATGGGATTCCTAGGCCAGCTAGGTTGCTTAGCAGCACGAGCTTTTTACTCCAGGTTACTCTATTCTGACTCCTCGAGTCTTTCTTTAATCTTGGTGTAATAGGGTTTAGACTCTCTTCACGTCGTTCATGATCCTAAGCTTCTTAGTCTACTGTAGGCATCTTAACCTAAGTCATCGTATAACAAACCGAACTCTTACACCCTAAATCTGTGTAGATAAACATGCTAAGCAGGGAGAACACAGTCAAACACTTGGAGCTAACACATATTATATCATGCACAATACAAGCAAACAAGCTCAACGGGGAGATATTCCCTAAAGCACAAATCAAAATAGCTCATTCTTTTTTATAACAAATCAGAGTGGCGAAGCAGAAGTGTGGTGGGTCATAACCCACAGGTCCCAGGATCAAAACTTGGCTATGATAAAACACAAAGATGGTGTTATAAGGAAGAATTACGAATTAATCTGATTCATTGCATGCTGGAGTTAGAAACAGAGGATTTTTTAGGTCTGACTTACCACCAAATTCTGCCAGAAACTTATTTGCTGGTAGGCTCGAATTGGATTGTTTCGGGAATAGGTTTACCACCAAATTCTGCCAGAAACTTATTTGCTGGTAGGCTCGAATTGGATTGTTTCGGGAATAGGTTTTGGGCTCTCTAAGCATTCAACTCCTTCGTAGAACTTGTTTCGGGAATAGGATTGTTTGTTTTTTATTATTAATGTTTATTCAGTAAAGATTGTTATTCAATAAAGTGAATGTTACGATCATTAATCTAAATCCAATAAACTAAGAACACTATGGCTATAGTATGATTACTTAAACTATATGTAGAGACATAAGAGTGGATCAAGTTCAAGTATATAGTCAAAATTATCTATAGTATAGGGATAAGGTTAAGTACCTTATTCTGGGGACACTATGGATGCGGCCCACTTTTGTATATAATATAAACAATGTGATCACTAAATTGTACATGTGGAGACATGTGAGTGGGGGCGTCCTATGCAATGAGTATTGCATAAGATTGAACCATGAAGAAAACCACTCTCACTTTATAATGTCGTTTACTGTTGAGACTGGTTTTTTCATTCGATGACCTAGGTAATTCAATCTTAATCCTGAGCTAACTATGAACTCCTGATTATTCGCAAATATTTTAATTATGAATAGGGATTCATAATGAATATGTGCGGGAATTGATTGAGATTGACATTTTATTTAATTAAATTGTTTAATTAATCATTTAATATTATTTTGATTTGAAAAATCCATGTTTGAGTTAGTAGAATATTGAGTGTCAATATATGATTTAACCAAACTTGCATGTTTGCCACATAATCCCACAAATTTGAGTGGAAATTTGAGTGTCAAAATTTCATAATCTCAAATTTGCATGAACATGCAAATATGACTCTATAAATAGAGTGATCAAGTTACAGGGAAAGTCTTCTTAAAAAACTTTGAGAAAATCTCTAAAACTCTCTCTTTACATATACTAAATTCCTATCAAGTTTAGTCACTCACCGGATTCCACAATCCCGTTTAAAGCCGGAGAATAGTAGGGAAGACACAAGTGGTGGTTCGAAACCGGTTCGTGAGGAAAAAGAAATTTGAACTACAAAAGGTTAGTATTCAAACTCATTGATTTTTAATGCTTTTGAACATGCTAGCTAATTTACTATAATGTACTTAGAGTGCCTAAGTCCAAATTGCTTCCGCACTTGTTATAATAACACCATCAATTGATATCAGAGCAAGGTTTGAGGCACTTTATTTACATTAATTTGAGCATGGTGGGTACTATTTTATGAATAAAAATTGTGGTTGTTAAAGTGGATGTTTATGATTTTTGGCATTTTTTATGCTTCCATTTGTTACGATTATTGTAATTGGCCTAATGTGTATGGGCTTTAATGAGTGAAGAAAGGTCTGAAATTTTTATGGACTCATTAGAGTTCATTTTAGGTTGTAATTGATCGAAAATGGAAGAGATAACAAGCTGAACCGAAGAAGAAGATAGAAGGTGCAGTTTGGGCGTTTTTCTAACAGTTGGGGTCCAGTTCAACGTTTTTAAGGGTTGGTTCGGCCAATTCGTGATCCTCGGGAGCGGTTCCAGTTATTTTTAATTATTAATATAATAATTTAGTTAATTGCTTGCTTTAAAATGCCAAAACCAATCCAATTTAGTGTGTTTAATTAATTATGCATCATGAATGTATGTTTTAATTAAATAGAAAATGTATATGCATAAAGTATGTCATGTAGATTTAAAATCCCACCATAGGCTAAGCATATTTCATGCATTACAAGTATGTTAGAAGTGTTATAATGTATAGTATGCATGTTTACGGTTCCATGAGTGATAGATATAAATTGTTATATTATTGCATGGAATGGATGATTATATAATTGTTATATAAAGCATGTTAGATGCATGTTATAGGTTATTTTCAACGTCATAAAACGAGATAGACATTAAAATCTATAACAAAGATAAATGCATGCTCACTTAAGGTTATATTTAATTAGCCGGAATATACCCAAGTAATAAGTATACCCAACCGTCTAAAATACTTAGTGGGAGGAAAAAGGTCTATGAGATACATCGTTTTCTTTCAACGCTCTTTGAAAAATTCACACCGTGAGATTCATGCTCGGTCTCATGTCGCCCTGAGAGTGGCCTCCATTCGGAAGATATTTGCATGAGTCAATAACAAGGTGAATTTTGAAAGTATTTATAGTAAGTGGGAGAAGGAAGTATATCAACACATCCTGTGGTCTCCACCACTAGGTTGCACCGTGAGATTCCCATGTTCCGCCTACATGTTGCCCTAGAGCAACTACCCATTCAGAGGGTCGTAACACGGGAGTCAGAACAATGCAAACTCTAGAAATGAATAGGATTTCTTAGATCCATTCCCAACTTTGGTTTTTTCATTCAATAGCATTGTTGGGGCCGATCTCTTATGTCTTAAAATGGCGGGTCACACTAACGAAGAACTAATAAGAGTTAGAATATTTTTAATCAAAATGGCGATAACTAAAACACTACCGAAATAGGTTACATAAAACATGGTATAAACAATTATATGGTAAATAAGAAAAATGAAAGGAAAGGAATATAAGTTCTAATTGAAAAAAGTATCCATTTTACATATGTTGCCAGTGGATTCAACATTCTTTACTCTTCTTGGATTGTGGGATTTTGACAAGATTAGGCTCTGAATTCCTTCCCAAAAATATAAAACTCACCCTTATTTTTTCTTGGTTCTTTGCAAAAAGATCCTTTCCCTATTGAGAGTTTCTTGGAGAGGCCGTTGATCAATTTTTTTTTTTTTTTTAGTCAAGGGGTCATATTGTCGGGGTTGACTTTGACTAACATATTTTTATACGATTTTATTTTATATTTTTTTTAAGTTCTCAAGGTCATTCTAAGCATCTTTATCTTCTACCATATTCCCAAATTTGACCACTAAGCCATTCTTTAAAATCTTAAAATGAGAAAATTAATTTTCGTTGAGGATCAGTGCTATAAAGGCCTCCCAAGAAGTTCATATAGTTGTAGAACTTAAACCGAAACTTCTTAGAGCCAAAGAAAGCTTATTGTAACTTATTAGAATAAGGATACAATGAGAACCTATAAGTAGGTTGTTTACTAAGTAGCTTTATACCCATTCCATTTTACCTTTCTTCTTTAGATGATCATTAACGATTGGTTGAGGTGGAGAGCTTTCAGGATGTACATGGTCACAGACGAGGTCAACTCCGGGCGTCAGTCCTTTGTGAATTTTTGGAGTCTTTTGTATTCTTTAAATTTGTATCATGTATCCTGATCCCATTTGCAATAAATTTGAACAACACAGGTTTGTAATTGATTTCAATTTGTTTTTAAATTGTGGTGTTGTTTGTTTTTTATAATGCAAAAAATTTTACTATAATAATTTGTTTTATGGTACGTTTGTTTTTTTGTTTTATGTTTTTGTCCAAATATGTTATTCGAATCCGAAAAAATCAAGTCGTGACCTTTATATATTTTTTCCAAGCTTTCTAACTCAGGATGAGTGCCACTGTAAGGTCCAAAGTCTCTTTTTTTTAAAAAAAAAAAACAAAAAAATAATAATAATTGGAAGAGCTGGAGAAATGGAACATAAAAGGAACACAAAACCATCCCATAACCTTATTTTTGTGTAGCCGTCGATGTTTATTGAGTTGCATCTCTCAAAGTCAAAGATTCGCTGACACATTCAATATATCCCCAAGAGAAATAAATTGAGAAGATGTTGTCCAAATTCAAGGTGAATGATGCTAAACTGAATACTTGAAAAATCATGTTAAGTTGTCAAAGAGCCAATCTCCTACAAAATCTAATGCGCGTGAACACATGATTAGGAGCTTGATGTGTGCTATCATCTGCACTAGACCTGATATAACACATAGAATGAGAACTTTTGTAGGTACATGCCAAATGAGGGGAAAGAACATTAGGAAGCTGTGAATTGGCTTCTGAGGTATCTAAGAGGTACATATAATACTTCAAATTGTTATTCAAATAGCAAAGTAGTTCCACAAGATTTGGTGGATGTTGGTCTTCGTAAAGATGTAGACTCTCGCAAGAGCAATATGGATATATCTACACTATAGATGGAAGAACCTGAGCTTGATGTCCAGACTTCAAAACTGTGTTGCTCTTTCTTCTACTAAACTGAGTATGTGGCAATAACTGAAGCTAGAAAGGAAATAATATGGATGACAAATTATCTAGAAGAGTTAGGTAAGAAGTGATGTGAAAAGGTTCTTTATATAGATACTTAGAGTGGCATATATTTTGTGAATAATCCAATTAATTATTCAAAGATAAAATATATTCGAAGACAATATCATTTCACTAGCACGTTAATGGAAGAAGATGATATGCGTTTGGAGAAGATATATAGTACAAAGAGTCCAACAACGTTGTTGACAAAATGTGTTGAGGTTGGAAAATTGAGAATGTAACAAATAAGAATAAGTAAATAAATACAGAGTCGCCAGAAAATCCGTGAGTTTCCATGGGGATCACAGAATCACGTTCTCGACCCAACACTCCCAAAACACCTGTAGAAGAGAAAAAATAGAGAGGAAGGAGGGAGAGAGAGAAGTTGGCAAAGTTTTCCGGCGAGGATCCGAAAAGGAAACCCACGAATGAAAAAACCCAAAATCACGTCAAAACAACCAAGTTATACTGCGAAAGAGACTCCCTACGGTGGCACATCAACCCAAGGTACATTTTGTGCCATTTTCATGCGCTTCGTCGTCGGGAAACAGGGTCGAGATTTTGGGTTTCCTAAGGACCCACAGATCTGTGATTATAGGTCGTTTCAAGCCACGAAAGTCTAGGAAAGGAAGGAGGGATGACAAAAAGAGAGGAAAAGAAGGAAAAGAACAAAAATCGACTTCAAAAACGACGAACAAAGGAAAGAGAAACGTCGCAAGAAAATTGCATAGGAAGTCTAGTAAGGATGAAGAGATCCGACGGATTTGGGTATGATCTATTCTTGACCCGAGGCCCAAGAACAACATCAATATGTGTGAACTGTTTATGGATCAATATGCTTATAATATGATATGTATATGTTATAATATGTGAATTGTACAATAACACTCACAATACGAGGCGTTCAATGATATGTTTGAGATAGGATACGAGAAGGATGCACAAAACCTAATGTAACGATAGGAGTAAAATATGTTCATGGAACGTTAAGGTTAGGGTACGTGTTGAAGTGCTATGGATATGAGAGATTGACAGAAACGATATGGTCACGATTGATTGATAAAAGAATAAGATAAGGTTATGGGTAGAAAATGATAAAATTATGATCGATTGATAGAAGATACCGTTCGATATGACTAAGGTACGTTCATGTAATGATATGACTGTGACATGTATAAGAACGTTAAGGCTATGATAAGTTAGGAAACGATATGACCACTAAAAGTTTACGATATGATATGGTTATGATACGACATGTGAATGATGGATATATGTATATGTTGTCATATGATATGAAAATGACATGATATATGCCACGGTATGAGATATGTGATAAATTGGCATGTTTACGATATGATATATTGTGATGCGATATGTATATGATGAAATGTTATGTTAAAAGCATGGAACGTTATGTTATATCTCCTAAATTGTGTGTATACAGCATGATACGAATGTCATGAAATAACGATAAATGGCATGAAATATAACCTAGTTAGAATTATGTATGATATGAGAAATGAAAAATGAGAAATGATATGATAAGAATGAAAAACTGTGGCGAGGTTATATTTAATAATGTTGAAAACGAAAAAATATTGGGACCTCATGCATTATGTGTGCTCATGCATTTGGGGATACCCCTATCCCATCATGATGGTACGACGCGTACACCACAAGGCAGGTGAAGTATCATCATGTTTTACATCATGCTGTCGTGACGGTTACTAATTCTAATAGGCGTCCAGCTTAATTCTTCCACAGTCCCTTAAATTTTACTTAACTTAGGGTGCGTATAGATTTTTAACGATTCCTACCGGTAAAACTTGAGAAAAGTCTAGATTTGTTTGAAAATTTTCTATACTTTCCTCATCATGAATCTCCCACTTCGCTCAATCTCAAGTCACGATTTCATAATTGTATGTCATATTTTGGATACCTCATATCACAATCCATGTCGTACATTGTGACACCTTTAAATCACCTCGAAACTTTCACATCTACCGTTGTCCTGAAACGTTCCTTTAAGTCTCACAATGATAAGAAACATTAAAAGTGGAAAAGAAAATTTAAACGTGTGAAATAAAAGTAATGTAAAATAATGCCACAAAAATGTTTACTTTCCCACTACGAGTCATCTCCATGTAGAAAAAAAGAAAACCCTTCGAAGTTGCCGAGAAAAGGGGTAAATCTAAGTGTGATTGCCAGAGTTCATAAGACGCCATGGACGTCGAGCTTTGACATATTCGTTGTTACTCTTTGAAGAGTTCAAACATGAAGCCTCCATTATTTCTACCCCTTTTCTTTTCTTCACCCTACAAATTTGAATCTCTCTTGGGTGTATGATTTATGCAACTCTTGAAGCATAGATGGTTGGATCTGTATAATTTTAAATGAATATTTGAAGGTATATATTTTATTGGGGATTGAAATTAAATTTAAAAATTAAAAATTACGGTCCAATTTTGTTTTATTTATTTATATTAAGTTAATGATGGATTATTTTTAAAAATAAAGCTAATAATTAGCCTAAGAAATTTATTTAGATTTTGAATGACAGACTACTAAATTTAAATTTTATGATCAGTGTATATTGAATTAAAATGTCATTTTAAAAACTATCTCACAA
>NW_019268640.1:33612-41173 GCF_002738365.1 Cucurbita moschata
GACTTTAAAAACTGCATTTGGGCAGCTTTTGATGATGGGTTTTACTTAAAAAATATTCCTTCCAGGAAGTTTGAATTGATACACCCTTGGGAAAAATGAAGTAAAGTCTAACCTAAGAAACAAACACCCTTGATATCCTTTTGGTTTTTTTAGTTTTTCTTTTAATAGCCTTTTAGGTAAAAATCTATCTTTAATAGTTGAACATGTAGGTTTGTTGGAGTGCAATGATTATATATATGGTTGGAAAGGATCCAAATGAAACACAAACAAATCCTAAATCTGTACAAAATAAAGGCTATAAATAATCTCTATATGATTTTGTTGTTTACTTTTGCATCAACTTCTAATGTTTTCACTTTTTTTGCGAGCCAATATCCAGAATCGCATTGAAAAGTGACGATTCTTAATTATCAAGAAGTACCTTTACTGACTTATTGCAAATCAGAAAATGATGACTTAGGTAAATAAGGGTGTTCGCACCATGACAAGTTATTCAACTAGATCATATTATTTTATGTATATAGATCAAGCTGAAGATTGTTCAAACTCGAATTTTAGGAATCTTCATCACTCGATTCTTGTCTTGAAACATTGCCCGTAACTTCGTATTTATAGATCAAGCTTGCATCGCTATTGATTGTTCAGGAATTGTGGTGAATTTTCTCATTTTTTTTAATTTTTTACATTTCTAAAATTTCAGTCATAAATATCTAAAACGACGAAGGTGCTACCGACATTGGTTTTCAACTTTAACCATTCGATCTAAAGAACCTTGAGCCTTGTTAAACATATCCAAACAGTATCTCAATCCAACGATTGAATGTGAATATATGATTGACTTTCTTCTGCTGGACGGTTCTGGAACAAAATTTGGTTGCAGATTCTTTTTGAATTACAGTTTTGTAATTAAGTGGAGCTTCAAGGGTATTTTTTTTTGGTAATTTGTCACATTTGGAATATTTTATGATTATTTTCCTCAAAACATCCACAATTTTTTTTAAAATTCTTCATCCCTTGATGTTGTTGGTCAGGTTTTCCTTCTCGACCATCTTGAAATTCCTTCTAGACAAGGAAAATCGAGAAAGATCCTTGGTAATTGAAAAAATGACTTTTTTGCCGTTTTCTCCTACTTTTCCCTTTCCAGTCTTTGTCCAAAGACCTTAAATTCTTAAAATTACTTCTAACAGCGTAGAAATGACTTGCTAAGAGTCTTGTCATTCTTGATCCTCTTAATTTCTTTCCTTGAATTCTTTGGATCTTACACGGGCGGCTTGTTCTTATTGGAGCTAATTTCCTTTATTTTTTGGGGTGTTACATCATATCTCGTCACTTGGCTCCCCAAGTCGTATTTATCAATCACAGTTTTATACATGATCCTAAGATGAATTGGTTAACTCTTTACTAGTCTCTATGTCGTACATCTACGTATCATGAATATATGAGGTCCACTCTTTCTTAGAACATTTTCCATACTACACTAAACATAATTATTTGATTCATAAGCATCATAAACAAAACCTTAAACCAAACGACCAACGAGTGATCTAGATAAGCTAAATAAGGTTCATTTGAAATAGTTCTTGTTTTTTTCTATTAAATGATGGAACAATTTGATAACTATTTGAAATATGGAAATAAATTTTATGTTATGGTCGTTCAGGTACTTCACCTAGTCTAATTTTCATAGTGTCTCATGACCTTGCCTAACGGGGCTTTTATTTGGTCATCATATGTAAGGACCGGGCTGAGTAATTAAAACACAACACAATAGTTAAAACACAAAACGTTTCAAAACAAATGGGTTGAAGACGACGGGTGAGGCTTGTCTATGACACCTACTCCAGAGTCGGCTCCCAACCTCGACTAAATCCTTATTACCTGAAAAAACAAAAAAAATCAAAATAAGGAAGGAGTACAAGACTCAGCAAGTAGCCTACTTGTAGGCTCTTAATCGTGTCCTTTATATGCTAGGATATCGCACTCTTTCTTTTCTTGTTCTTGTTTTTGTTGTAAGTACCTAGGCCCCTTAGTTCTGTTTCTGACTTGAACTTCTGTTAAGAATGAGAAATAGAATTGGGATCGAAAGCGCAATCTTCATTAATATTCACAATGTTTAAATAGGATACAAGGTACCAACTAATACCTACCAATAAGGGAAAATATAAACTAACTAAATCTTGAGAATAAAATAAAATATACTACCCATCAAATCATGAAGGAAAAAATATTAATTGATTATGAATATCTGATTATGAATATCTAAGATATATTCAACAACTAATTATTATACTATATTGTCCACATATTATATCTTAATATTCCCCCTCAAGTTGGAGAGTATATGTCAATCACACCCAACTTGTCTTTCAAAAATCAAATTAATGTGTTCCCAAAGATTTAGTGAAAATATCTACAAATTGCATTTTAGTCGAAACATAACATGGTTTGATGATTCCAACTTGTATTTTTTCTCGAACTATATGATAACCTATTTCTATGTGTTTCGTACGTTGGTAAAAAACTAAATACACTATGTCAGGCCTAGTAACGGATAAATATATTAATCTGTCAATCAATCGTTTGTATGTACTTGGATCATTCAACTTCTCTCCTTCTGTTAAAGAAAGTTTTAGATTTTGCTCCATAGGAAATTTTTCTGGACGTGCTTCGGTAAGACCTGTGTCTTGAAGAATGTCTAGAGCATACTTCCTTTAAGACATAAAAATTTCTTTTCTAGACCTAGAAAATTCAATGCCTAGGAAATATTTCAAATTCCCTAAATCTTTGATAAGACATTTCTCGAGTAAACTAGTTTTGAGATGTTGAATCTCTTTTTATTTTGTATGTAAAGAGTAATCTGCTACTGAATGTAGCCTGCATATTGTATAGTGGTAGAGAATATGGAGAAACAATTGCGAGAAGCCTGTTTTAAACCATAGAGAGATTTATGGAGCCGACATACTATATTCTCCCCCTCTCGGCGAATACCTGATGGTAAAGACATATAAACTTTCTCGTCTAGATTACCATGGAGAAAGACATTTTGAACATCCAACTAATGAGTGAACCATTTTCGAGCAACGACAATAGTGAGTAAGCAACAAAGTGTAGTAAGTTTCGCTGCAGGAGAAAATGTCTCTTTGTAATCAACACCCTCAACATGAGTGTATCCCTTTGCTACCAATGGAGTTTTATAACGTTCAATAGAACCCTCAGAAATTGTTTAATCTTGTACACCCAATGACAGCCAATAGCTTTATGGCCAGGTGGTAGAGGAACGAGAGAAGTATGCTGCAATTTCATCATTCATAGTCTGCGGCCATAATGGGTCGCCAACTGCCTCATCATAGGTTTTAGGTTCTGTCTTGGCTGTAATAAGAGTTAGAAAAGTACGTTGAGTAGGAGAAAAAGGAGAGAATGAAAGGTAATGATGAAGGGGATAGCTAGTGTTGGGACTTGAGCTAGAGGTTAAATGATTGGCTCCAGAAGACATCTCATAAACATTATAACAAGCTAGAAGCTGTTTGGTACGAGTAGAACGTCGGAGTGGAACTGATGTATCAGGTGGAATAAGGTTAGAACTAGTGGGTGAATCTGGAGAAGGAACAGAAGGCGGAGGAGACGACGAAGTAGTATGTGAAGGAATAGAAGGTAGGGGAGGACTAGAATGGATGTTTCAGTAGGATGAATCTTGAAATGGTAAAACGGGAGTTAAAGGAGCTAATGTCAAAGTTCGTGAAGCTGATGAAAAAGGAAAATCATCGTCACAAAATTTAACAGCACGACTGATAAAAAAAAAATTAATTTGCATGCCATACAACTTGTAACCTTTGTGACAACAAGGATATCCTACGAAATCACAAAGAATTGCCCGAGGTTCAAATCTTTGCTTAGAGTGTACTACAGTTGCATAACACTTACAACCAAAAACTTTAAGATAGTGAAATGTAGGTGGTCGTTTGTAGAGTGCTTCAAAGGGTGTCTTGTTAGATAACAATGGTGATGGTGTTCTATTTATGAGATAAACAACAGTCAAAATGCACTGTTACCAAAAATTAAGTGGAACCTGTGACTGAAAGAGAAGGAACCTAGCTACATTTAGCATACTACGATGGTTGCATTCTACGACTCCATTTTTTTTTTTTTGGAATATAGGCACAAGTGCGCAGAAAGTCAATGTCACAAGAAGTAAAAAGTGGTTGCAACGATAAGAACTCAGTCCCATTGTCTGATCTATCTATCTTGATAGTAGTATGAAATTGAGTTTGAATGAATTTAACAAAGTTCATTAACAAATGATGTACTTCTGATTTATGTTGCATAAGAAAAACCCAAGTACATCGAGTAAAATCATCATCAATAGTGAGAAAAAAACGCAAACCATAACGGGTTAGAAATTTATGTGGTCCCCAAACATCACAATGTAACATATCAAAGGCAAAATGAGTTGTTATCGAGCTTCTTGGGAAAGACAGTCTAGTTTGTTTTGCTAATGGGCAAATACTACAGTTATGAGAAAAAATAGCATTATTAAGATGCAATTGCTCAGCTAGAAATTTAAAACAAGAAAAAGAAGGATGACCTAGGCGTAAATGCCACAAATTAGATGACTGAGATACTTGGTGAGCTGAAGATTTGATTCGAGATGGAGAAATAGACAGAGACCTCCGAATTGTTTACCCGAGACAATCATCCTCAATGTAGCCAAGTCCTGCACAACACAAGAATCAGGATAGAAGGTGACATAACATTTCATGTCGTTGGTAAGTTTGCTGATGGACATTAGGTTTAAATTGAATGAAGGCACACATAAAACATTATTTAATTTAAGGTGAGAATTAAAGGAAACATTGCCAGTATTGTGACACATATGCTGTCCCTCCATTAGGCAAATTTATTGTAGATATGGTGGCAACGTTTGGTTCATTTATAATAGAAGCTTCGGATACTATATGATTCGTAGTATCCATAGCTCCCGTATCGAGAATCCATGGATTAGAACTTGTAGAGTTAATAGATATTACAGATACTGGAAACAAACCTGCAACATTGATGCTATTGTCAGAATTACTAGAAGGGTGATGATTGAGTGCAGATAATGCTTGTGCTAACTGTTGTAATTGCTCAGAAGAAAAATTTGGAATGGAATTAGGTGACTATTCTTTTGTATTCAACTGAGAAACATCGGCCATATTTGCAAATGATCGACATCCATGATTGTTGCGTTGATTGACTTGTATTGCCCTTCCATAATTATTTTTCTGTCGACATCAATCTTCTTTATGTCCCCTTCTATCACAAAATTTATAGTAAAACGTAACGATTCAACACTCATCAATTGTATGACCACTTTTATTGCAGTGTTCACATGATTCGTCTTTGGCGAATTTTGAATATGTTGTTTTCTTCCGCACTGTTGATGCAATCGAGAAATTCTCAGTAGGTTTAGAAGTTACCCGATACTACATCTCTTCTTGTACAAGTAATGAATAGGCTTGTCTCACATTAGGTAATGGAGTCATCATCAATATGTTAGATCTCACCGTTTTATAAGACTCGTTCAGCCTCATGAGTAGTTGCATCAACTTGTCTTCTCCGCGTTGATCATGTATTTGACGTCGATTATAGGTAAATGGTGTGCGGTGTTAAAATATCATCACTGTCTTAATAGAATCAAGCCTAATAATTATACGAGCCCATTGTATATTTATTTTAGTAGAGATTTTAGGAAAGATACTAGATATTTTAAGAAAGAGATCTCGATATTTTAGGAAAAAGGTTTAGATTTGTTAGGTCTAGATTGCGTAGGGTATAGTATAAATACCCCTCGACCCTACCTAGTTTTTCATCCCAAGAAATCCGAAACAATATAAAGTAGTAGTATTCTACAAAGTGTCTTGTATTTTCTTCTCAATTGGTCTTAATAAAGAGTGCGAGTGTTTCCCACATAGAGTTGTGTTCAATAATCTGGTATCAGAGCGAGGTTAGTATAGGTTGTCTGATCTCTTGGAATTCTTAGCATACTTTGTGGCTGCAGCAGCTTTGTCTGATCATCGACATCAGAAACGATTTCTTGAGATTATTAGTGAGAGAGTTTCTTTGTGTCGTGAGTAGTCTGTGACTCTACAAGCCTTGTGTCGAAAAAGCTTGTTTGGTATTACTGAGGTATTGTCAACACGATGGGTGACTTCCAAATCGTAGGAGGAATAAAAAAACTCAACAACAACTACTACAATACGTGGGTAACATGCATGATGTCCTATTTACAAGGACAGGATCTTTGGGAGATCATTGGCGGAAGTGAAACTATGCCGGCAGTAGAGGATTCCAACGATGCCTTGCGCAAATAGAGAGTCAAAGCAGGCAAAGCAATGTTTGCCTTGAAGACCACAATCGAAGAAGAGATGTTAGAACATATTTGGGATGACAAGACACCGAAGGAAGCATGGGACACGTTCGTGACGTTGTTCTCCAAGAAGAACGATACGTGGCTACAACTTCTAGAGAACGAGCTATTGTCAATTTCACAACATGACATGACGATTGCTCAGTACTTCCACAAAGTCGAGACGATCTGCCGAGAGATTACTAAACTAGAATCGAAGTCTACAATTGGAGAAGATCGAATGAAGAGGATCATTATCCACAAATTGCGACCATAATATATAAGCTTCATTATTGTTGTACAAGGATGGCCCACTCAACCATCACTTGTAGAGTTTGAAAAATTGTTAGCCAGCCAAGAAGCCATGGCTAAACAAATGGGAGGCATCACATTAAAGGGTGAAGAAGAAGCACTCTACACGAGTGAAAGTCGGGGCAACGATAAGCCATCTTCCAAACGTGGATACAAAAACGATGACAAAAGGAGTCATCAAGGAACTGCACAACCTGAGAGAGCTCAGAAGAATGACAACAGGAGTTCTCAAGGAAAGAGATTTGAAGCTAATTGCTATAATTGCAAGAAGAAGGGCCACATGTCTAGAGATTGTTGGTCCAAGAAAAATCCGTCGAAAGCAATGTGGCATCCTCCAACTTGGAGATGGAGGAGAAATGGGATGCAGAGGTACTATATGCCATAGAAGAAGACGAGCTAGCACTCATGGCGACGATATAAATTATGAGAATGATTGGATCGTTGAATCAGGATGCTCAAACCATATAACTGGCGATCAGAGTAAATTGCAAGACAAGAAAGAGTAGAAAGGAAGCCATATGATACGCGGAGCAAATTACGACAATCATGTCTGGCAAAAAATCTAATACAGTGTCACTGTATAAAGTTTATCATGTACCGGATATAAAGAAGAGCTTGTTGTCAGTGCCACAACTAACAACATGAGGAAACTACGTCTTGTTTGGGCAAAAAGATGTAAAAGTCTATCAAGTTGTTAAGATAATAGGAAAACTGACAACAAAAGGACGAAGAGTGGAGTCTGTTTACGTCCTATTTGCAGAGTCTGCCTATATTGACAAGACCCAAAAGAATGAGAAGACAGATCTATGGCATGCAAGATTGGACATGTTAGCTACGATAAGTTGAAGCTAATTATGCCGAAAT
>NW_019268640.1:41183-42960 GCF_002738365.1 Cucurbita moschata
AACATTATTTAATTTAAGGTGAGAATTAAAGGAAACATTGCCAGTATTGTGACACATATGCTGTCCCTCCATTAGGCAAATTTATTGTAGATATGGTGGCAACGTTTGGTTCATTTATAATAGAAGCTTCGGATACTATATGATTCGTAGTATCCATAGCTCCCGTATCGAGAATCCATGGATTAGAACTTGTAGAGTTAATAGATATTACAGATACTGGAAACAAACCTGCAACATTGATGCTATTGTCAGAATTACTAGAAGGGTGATGATTGAGTGCAGATAATGCTTGTGCTAACTGTTGTAATTGCTCAGAAGAAAAATTTGGAATGGAATTAGGTGACTATTCTTTTGTATTCAACTGAGAAACATCGGCCATATTTGCAAATGATCGACATCCATGATTGTTGCGTTGATTGACTTGTATTGCCCTTCCATAATTATTTTTCTGTCGACATCAATCTTCTTTATGTCCCCTTCTATCACAAAATTTATAGTAAAACGTAACGATTCAACACTCATCAATTGTATGACCACTTTTATTGCAGTGTTCACATGATTCGTCTTTGGCGAATTTTGAATATGTTGTTTTCTTCCGCACTGTTGATGCAATCGAGAAATTCTCAGTAGGTTTAGAAGTTACCCGATACTACATCTCTTCTTGTACAAGTAATGAATAGGCTTGTCTCACATTAGGTAATGGAGTCATCATCAATATGTTAGATCTCACCGTTTTATAAGACTCGTTCAGCCTCATGAGTAGTTGCATCAACTTGTCTTCTCCGCGTTGATCATGTATTTGACGTCGATTATAGGTAAATGGTGTGCGGTGTTAAAATATCATCACTGTCTTAATAGAATCAAGCCTAATAATTATACGAGCCCATTGTATATTTATTTTAGTAGAGATTTTAGGAAAGATACTAGATATTTTAAGAAAGAGATCTCGATATTTTAGGAAAAAGGTTTAGATTTGTTAGGTCTAGATTGCGTAGGGTATAGTATAAATACCCCTCGACCCTACCTAGTTTTTCATCCCAAGAAATCCGAAACAATATAAAGTAGTAGTATTCTACAAAGTGTCTTGTATTTTCTTCTCAATTGGTCTTAATAAAGAGTGCGAGTGTTTCCCACATAGAGTTGTGTTCAATAATCTGGTATCAGAGCGAGGTTAGTATAGGTTGTCTGATCTCTTGGAATTCTTAGCATACTTTGTGGCTGCAGCAGCTTTGTCTGATCATCGACATCAGAAACGATTTCTTGAGATTATTAGTGAGAGAGTTTCTTTGTGTCGTGAGTAGTCTGTGACTCTACAAGCCTTGTGTCGAAAAAGCTTGTTTGGTATTACTGAGGTATTGTCAACACGATGGGTGACTTCCAAATCGTAGGAGGAATAAAAAAACTCAACAACAACTACTACAATACGTGGGTAACATGCATGATGTCCTATTTACAAGGACAGGATCTTTGGGAGATCATTGGCGGAAGTGAAACTATGCCGGCAGTAGAGGATTCCAACGATGCCTTGCGCAAATAGAGAGTCAAAGCAGGCAAAGCAATGTTTGCCTTGAAGACCACAATCGAAGAAGAGATGTTAGAACATATTTGGGATGACAAGACACCGAAGGAAGCATGGGACACGTTCGTGACGTTGTTCTCCAAGAAGAACGATACGTGGCTACAACTTCTAGAGAACGAGCTATTGTCAATTTCACAACATGACATGACGATTGCTCAGTACTTCCACAAAGTCGAGACGATCTGCCGAGAGATTACT
>NW_019268640.1:43089-49783 GCF_002738365.1 Cucurbita moschata
TTAGCCAGCCAAGAAGCCATGGCTAAACAAATGGGAGGCATCACATTAAAGGGTGAAGAAGAAGCACTCTACACGAGTGAAAGTCGGGGCAACGATAAGCCATCTTCCAAACGTGGATACAAAAACGATGACAAAAGGAGTCATCAAGGAACTGCACAACCTGAGAGAGCTCAGAAGAATGACAACAGGAGTTCTCAAGGAAAGAGATTTGAAGCTAATTGCTATAATTGCAAGAAGAAGGGCCACATGTCTAGAGATTGTTGGTCCAAGAAAAATCCGTCGAAAGCAATGTGGCATCCTCCAACTTGGAGATGGAGGAGAAATGGGATGCAGAGGTACTATATGCCATAGAAGAAGACGAGCTAGCACTCATGGCGACGATATAAATTATGAGAATGATTGGATCGTTGAATCAGGATGCTCAAACCATATAACTGGCGATCAGAGTAAATTGCAAGACAAGAAAGAGTAGAAAGGAAGCCATATGATACGCGGAGCAAATTACGACAATCATGTCTGGCAAAAAATCTAATACAGTGTCACTGTATAAAGTTTATCATGTACCGGATATAAAGAAGAGCTTGTTGTCAGTGCCACAACTAACAACATGAGGAAACTACGTCTTGTTTGGGCAAAAAGATGTAAAAGTCTATCAAGTTGTTAAGATAATAGGAAAACTGACAACAAAAGGACGAAGAGTGGAGTCTGTTTACGTCCTATTTGCAGAGTCTGCCTATATTGACAAGACCCAAAAGAATGAGAAGACAGATCTATGGCATGCAAGATTGGACATGTTAGCTACGATAAGTTGAAGCTAATTATGCCGAAATCTATGCTCAAAGGAAAACCACAACATCGAAGAAATTCTACAACAGATGAAAGTCCTACCAGATTCAAACATCGAAGAAATTCTACAACAGATGATGGGGGAGCAAACTACGCAAGTTAAATAAAAGGTTGATGCGCTTGAAGATCCAAGTGACATTGGTATTGGAAAGCAAGAGGTGACTCAATCAAGCATATCTGATAAAAATGAAACGACACGTTAGCAACTTAGGCGATCAAATAGAATCCGAAGGCCAAATCCTAAGTATGCAAATGCAGCTATTGTAGAAGATAGAGTTTACAAACTAGAGACATATGAAGATGCATCAAAAAACTCGGTTTGGCAGAAAGCGATGGAGGAAGAAATTATAGCCCTAGAGCATAATCAAACTTGGGAACTAGTGCTATGACGTAGAAGTTGATCGCACAGAAGTTGATCGCATAGATGAAGGATTGTTTCCTTGCCAACAAAAGTATACAAGAGATATGCTTCAGAAGTTCAACATGTTAGAGTGCAAGCATCGACGGAGACAAATGCCAAGATTTGTGAACATGAAGAAAAAAAGTTGAATGATGAAACGACATACCGACAACTAGTAGGTAGTCTTATCTACCTAACTTTAAATCGGCCTGATATTTCTTATGCAGTTGGGGTTCTGAGTCGGTACATCCAAAGTCCAAAGAAGACCCATTTGGATGCAACTCGACGAATTTTCAGATATGTCAAAGGTACAATCGACTATGGTCTTTTGTACAAAAGAAGCAAAGACTGCAAACTAGTTGGATACTATGATGCTGACAATGCAGGGGACCACGAAGCTCGGGGATCAACCACTGGGTATGTGTTCAAGTTTTGTTCGGAAACAATTTCTTGGTGTAGCAAGAGACAACCAACAGTATCATTATCAACTACACAAGCAGAGTATAGAGCAGCAGCTCGAGCAGCTCAGGAAAGTACACGACTGAAACTCTTGATGGAAGATTTGCACCAGAAAATTGACTATCCAATATCACTTCATTGCGACAACTATTAAACAGGTCTACAAACCTCCTTTAATATTTAATTGAAGTCAAATACTTAAGCTACGGAGAATTAATGAGCCTAAAGACATCACTCAAACCTATATGTGGAGCATAGAAAAGTCTTTAAATGTAATAGCAAAAAGAAAAAAAGTTAAGTTAAAAAAAAAAAAGAATAATAATAAATAAATAAAAACCATCCTTCCCCACTTCTCTCAACATACCTCTCATCCCTTTCCCAATTATCTCCCCCTCAACCCACCTATTATTCTAGACTATCTAGTTGTGAAAAAATAAATAAATAAATAAAAACTAAAATAGTCTCCACCCATAGACTCAAATGGATGTTAAGAGAGATCTGGTCATATTATTAAGATATATGTTAATTTTTTTTTTCCCTTTTATTGTAATTTAATTTTTAGAAAATCACATTAAATTATAAGTTAAATCTTCCCTAGTTGCTGCAATTGTTTAGGTTTGAGTTAGAAATTAGATGTCAATACATTTATACGAATTTTAGTAAATCAATCATATTAATTAGTAATGTCACGTCAGTAATTATCAATAACTTCAAATGGTAATTCCATATAAGTGGAGAAATGAATAAATTAAAAATAGGTCAAATATTTGTGAACACACTAAAAGAGGAAAGATTTTAAAACTGTTAATCGAATGAAAAATAAAATGAAATGAAAGATTTGAAGGTAAGAATCCCAGCCCACAGAAGAGAGGAGGGAGAGATAAGGGAAAATATAAAAACAAAAAAACAAAAAAGAACGGAACGAAAAGCACCAGAAGAGAGAGAAGAAGAAAAAAAAAGAAACAAGATCTCAGAAGTACTAGATTGTTATACTAGTAAATAAACATATATTCTTATTTCTAAAGTAATTTTCAAATATATTATGAAACTATAGTATCAAATAAATTGTATGTCACCCGGAATTGTATTGTTAGACATATTATATTCCAAGAAATATAAAATCTAAATGGAAAGATTAAGAATTTGTTAAATACTTAATAAAATTTAGGAGTTAGAATTACGGAAGAAATTCGGTCAATATCTTTAATAAGGTGAAGCACCTTGGCATAAGTGAGAACGAATTCGAGGAGCAAAAGCAAGCTAATTTGTAGTTAGATAGAACTTAGGCTAAGGCCATCCAAGTAAGTGGTCTTACTATTGGCATGGTTATATTTGATGTTGACGCGTGCCTCGTAGTTCTGCACGTGTCATATATATCAATATGTGTGAATTGTTTATAGATCAACATGCTTATAATATGATATGTATATGTCATAATATGTGAATTGTACAATAACACTTACAATACAAGGTGTTCAATGATATGTTTGAGATAGGATACGAGAAGGATGCACTAAACGTAATGTAACGATAGGAGTAAGATATGTTCATGGAACGTTAAGGTTAGGGTATGTATCGAAGTGCTATGGATATGAGAGATTGACAAAAACGATATGGTCACGATCGATTGATAAAGAATAAGATAGGGTTATGGGTAGAAAGGGATACAATTATGATAGAATGATAGAAGATAGCATTCGATATGACTAAGGTACGTTCATGTAATGATATGACTGTGACATGTATAAGAACGTTAAGGCCAAGATAAGTTAGGAAACGATATGATCACTAAAAGTTTACAATATGGTATGATTATGATACGACATGTGAATCACGGATATATGTATATGTTCTCATATGATATGAAAATGACATGAAATATGCCATGGTATGAGATATGTGATAAATTGACATGTTTACGATATGATATATTGTGATGCGATATGTATATGATGAAATGTTACGTTAACAGCATGGAACGTTATGTTATGTCTCCTAAATTGTGTGTATATAGCATGATATGAATGTCATGAAATCAAGATAAATGGCATGAAATATAACCCGGTTAGAATTATGTATGATATGATATGAACGAAAAACTATGGCGAGGTTATATTTAATAATGTTGAAAACGAAAAAATATTGGGACCTCATGCATTATGTGTGCTCGTGCATTTGGGGATACCCCTATTCCATCACGATAGTACGACGCGTACACCACGAGGCAGGTGAAGTATCATCATGTTTTACATAATGCTGCCGTGACAGTTACTAATTCTAATAGGCGTCCGGCTTAATTCTTCCACAGTCCCTTAAATTTTACTTAACTTAGGGTTCATATAGATTTTTAACCATTCCTACCAGTAAAACTTGAGAAAAGTCTAGATTTGTTTGAAAAATTTCTATACACTCTTCATCGTGAATCTCCCACTTCGCTCAATCTCAAGTCACGGTTTTATAATTGTATGTCATATTTTGGATACCTCATATCACAATCCATGTCGTACATTGTGACACCTTTAAATCACCTCGAAACTTTCACATCTACCATTGTCCTGAAACGTTCCTTTAAGTCTCACAATGATAAGAAACATTAAAAGTGGAAAAGAAAATTTAAACATGTGAAATAAAAGTAATGTAAAATAATGCCACAAAAATGTTTACTTTCCCACTACGAGTCATCTCCATGTAGAAAAAAAGAAAACCCTTCGAGATTGCCGAGAAAAGGGGTAAATCTAAGTGTGACTGCCATTGTTCATAGGACGCCATGGAGGTCGAACTTTGACATATTCGTTGTCACTCTTTTGAAGAGTTCAAACATGAAGCCTCCATTATTTCTTATCCTTTTCTTTTTTTCACCCTACAAATTTTAATCTCTCTTGGGTGTATGATTTATGCAACTTTTGAAGCATAGATGGTAGGATCTGTATAATTTTAAATGAATATTTGAAGGTATATATTTTATTGGGGATTGAAATTAAAATTAAGAATTAAAAATTACGGTCCAATTTTGTTTTATTTATCCATATTAAGTTAATGATGGATTATTTTAAAAAATAAAAGCTAATAATTAGCCTAAGCAATTTATTTAGATTTTGAATAACAGGCTACTAAATTTAAATTTTATGAAGTGATCTTTCCATTTAGATTCAGTGTATATTGAATTAAAAAAAAATTGATAAATATTCATAAAAGAACTATTTACATCTCTACCTTAAATCTACTTGTTAATGCTAGTTAAGGGGGAAAGTATAGAAAATGCAACCGTTCTAGCAAATGAAAAAGAATTGATATTTATCATTCAGCCCATTTCATTCTTTTTGGGTGGATATTAACCTTAAATCAGCTTCCCAAACAGCTTTAACAACTTGTTCAACACAAGTTTTTTTTTTTTTTTTTTGCTATATAATGAACCAAAATCAAAATTATTAAGCATCAACAAAAGAGTTTTGTGTATCTAAAACAAAATGAAGACTCTAACCAGCTTCGGTTTTATCTTATTCTTGGCTTTGGAATCAAGCATTCTTATTAACACATGTTTTGCCGGATTCAATAAACAAGTTGGAGGGGAAAAAGGGCAACAACCAGCAAGCAGATGGCAAGTGACTATTTACAATTATCAAACAAACTCAGTTTTAAATGCTCATTGCAAGTCAAAAGATGACGATTTGAGCGAACGCGTTTTGGCCAAGCAAGCTCAATTCAACTGGAGCTTCAAAATGAACTTTTCGCGCACGACTCTATTTTGGTGCAATTTTAATAGTTCTAATGGACATGCTTCATTTGAGGTATTTTGGCAAAAGAACTCGTTTTGGCTTTCTGAAATATGCGACTTTAAAAACTGCATTTGGGCAGCTTTTGATGATGGGTTTTACTTAAAAAATATTCCTTCAGGGAAGTTTGAATTGATACACCCTTGGGAAAAATGAAGTAAAGTTTCCCTTGCTCATTTTGATCCCACAAAACCTACGCTTTTTTTTTTCTTTTATGTTTAATTGCTTTCACATGTAATAATTCTACATAGAGTTGTGGGGTTTCCTTGTTTTCTTAGGATGTTGTATATTTAAGTCTAATAAAAGTGGGAGTTATGGTTTGGGATTTTATAGTTATTTTGATGTTGATAATTTGGTTGGGTTTCAAGTTTCTAGTTGTAACCACCCATGTTCAAGCTTGGAAATATGGATTTGGCATTTATTGGCCTTAATACTCCCCTTACAATATTGTCACGTTATTTACTCCTTGCTTCTAAGAATGAAAACTGTCACCACAGACCGACATAAGTACTTCCGACATGTCTTTTCCTCCCTCACATGTTTGCTCCAAGAAAAGCACATTTAATCTCGAAGTTCTTATGATTAAGCCACCAAAAAAGCAAGTGCATCTTGTTGATATGGGTGGTAAGTTTCAATTCTTTTTAAGCATTTCTTAGTCATCTATACTCTGGATCACTTTCATTCGGATAGAATCCATGTTTATTCATGTACTCTCTTTAACTCGGGTATCACTCTACTCAAAATCCATTAAGAATTAAGAAATATTTGAGGTTTTAAACTTGAAAGGGTAACAATTTAAGACGAAAAGAAAATATGTATAATAATTGAAAATGGTAATGTTAAGATCATAAAAAGGATATATGGAAAGAACTCGAGTCAATTAATCGATTTACAAGGAGAGATTAAATATTTCTTGGTCTAATCTTATACAAACTGATTGTATATGATACCCCCATCACTTGTCTTCACATGAACGATGTGGATCAAATCATTTGAAACAATTACAAAGTGGGCCTATCAATACTATTATCTCAGTACTTGAAGTACTTATCTCTCCATAAAATTCGTAAATTTTACTAACCTTCATATATCATCTAGCAATTCTTTGTACTAAGTTTATTTCATATTTGAGTTTTCAACCATATGGAGACTTTTAACAAAATAGTGCATGTATGGCAATGAAAATGAATATACATGTTTCCATTTTATTTAAAAA
>NW_019268640.1:49969-52461 GCF_002738365.1 Cucurbita moschata
TTTTTTTAGTTTTTCTTTTAATAGCCTTTTAGGTAAAAATCTATCTTTAATAGTTGAACATATAGGTTTGTTGGAGTGCAATGATTATATATATATATATGGTTGGAAAGGATCCAAATGAAACACAAACAAATCCTAATCGGTACAAAATAAAGGCTATAAATAATCTCTATATAATTTTGTTGTTTACTTTTGCATCAACTTCTAATGTTTTCACTTTTTTTGCGAGCCAATATCTAGAATCGCATTGAAAAGTGACGATTCTTAATTATCAAGACGTACCTTTACTGACTTATTGCAAATCTGAAAATGATGACTTAGGTAAATAAGGGTGTTTGCACCATGACAAGTTATTCAACCAGATCATATTATTTTATGTATATAGATCAAGCTAAAGATTGTTCAAACTCGAATTTTAGGAATCTTCATCACTCGATTCTTGTCTTGAAACATTGCCCGTAACTTCGTATTTATAGATCAAGCTTGCATCGCATTGATTGTTCTAGAATTGTGGTGAATTTTCTCATTTTTTAAAATTTTAACATTTCTAAACTTTCAGTCATAAATATCTAAAACGATGAAGGTGCTACCGACATTGGTTTTCAACTTTAACCATTCGATCTAAAGAACCTTGAGCCTTGTTAAATATATCCAAACAGTATCTCAATCCAACGATTGAATGTGAATATATGATTCACTTTCTTTTGCTGGACGGTTCTGGAACAAAATTTGGTTGCAGATTCTTTTTTAATTACAGTTTTGTAATTAAGTGGAGCTTCAACGGTATGTTTTTTGGTAATTTGTCACATTTGGAATATTTTATGATTATTTTCCTCGAAACATCCATATTTTTTCTTAAAATCCTTCAACCAATGATGTTGTTGGTCAGGTTTTCCTTCTCGACCATCTTGAAATTCCTTCTAGACAAGGAAAATCGAGAAAGATCCTTGGTAATTGAAAAAATGACTTTTTTGTTGTTTTCTCCTACTTTTCCCTTTCCAATCTTTGTCCAAAGGCCTTAAATTCTTAAAATTACTTCTAACTGCGTAGAAATGACTTGCTAAGACTCTTGTCATTCTTAATCCTCTTAATTTCTTTCCTTGAATTCTTTGGATCTTACACGGGCCGCATGTTCTTATTGGAGCTAATTTCCTTTATTTTTTGGGGTGTTACATCATATCTCGTCACTTGGCTCCCCAAGTCGTATTTATCAATCACAGTTTTGTACGTGATCCTAAGATGAATTGGTTAACTCTTTACTAGTCTCTATGTCGTACATCTACATATCATGAATATATGAGGTCCACTCTTTCTTAGAACATTTTCCATACTACACTAAACATAATTATTTGATTCATAAGCATCATAAACAAAACCTTAAACCAAACGACCACCGAGAGATCTAGATCAGCTAAATAAGGTTCATTTGAAATAGTTCTTGTTTTTTTCTATTAAATGATGGAACAATTTGATAACTATTTGAAATATGGAAATGAATTTTATGTTATGGTCGTTCGGGTACTTCACCTAGTCTAATTTTCATAGTGTCTCGTGACCTTGCCTAACGGGGCTTTTATTTGGTCATCATATGTAAGGACCGGGCTGAGTAATTAAAACACAACACAATAGTTAAAACACAAAACGTTTCAAAACAAATGGGTTGAAGACGACGGGTGAGGCTTGTCTATGACACCTACTCCAGAGTCGGCTCCCAACCTCGACTAAATCCTTATTACCTGAAAAAACAAAAAAAATCAAAATAAGGAAGGAGTACAAGACTCAGCAAGTAGCCTACTTGTAGGCTCTTAATCGTGTCCTTTATATGCTAGGATATCGCACTCTTTCTTTTCTTGTTCTTGTTTTTGTTGTAAGTACCTAGGCCCCTTAGTTCTGTTTCTGACTTGAACTTCTGTTAAGAATGAGAAATAGAATTGGGATCGAAAGCGCAATCTTCATTAATATTCACAATGTTTAAATAGGATACAAGGTACACCCTAATACTTAACAATAAGGGAAAATATAAACTAACTAAATCTTGAGAATAAAATAAAATATACTACCAATCAAATCATGAAGGAAAAACTATTAATTGATTATGAATATCTAAGATATATTCAACAACTAATTATTATACTATATTGTCCACATATTATATCTTAATATTCCCCCTCAAGTTGGAGAGTGTATGTCAATCACACCCAACTTGTCTTTCAAAAAATCAAATTAATGTCTTCCCAAAGTTTTAGTGAAAATATCTACAAATTGCATTTTAGTCGAAACATAACATGGTTTGATGATTCCAACTTGTATTTTTTCTCGAACTATATGATAATCTATTTCTATGTGTTTCGTACGTTGGTGAAAAACTAAATACACTATGTCAGGCCTAGTAACGGATAAATATATTAATCTGTCAATCAACCGTTTGTATGTACTTGGATCATTCAACTTCTCTCCTTCTGTTAAAGAAAGTTTTAGATTTTGCTCCATAG
>NW_019268640.1:52834-53074 GCF_002738365.1 Cucurbita moschata
TAGTGAGTAAGCAACAAAGTGTAGTAAGTTTCGCTGCAGGAGAAAATGTCTCTTTGTAATCAACACCCTCAACATGAGTGTATCCCTTTGCTACCAATGGAGTTTTATAACGTTCAACAGAACCCTCAGAAATTGTTTAATCTTGTACACCCAACGACAGCCAATAGCTTTATGGCCAGGTGGTAGAGGAACGAGAGAAGTATGCTGCAATTTCATCATTCATAGTCTGCGGCCATAATG
>NW_019268640.1:53150-55931 GCF_002738365.1 Cucurbita moschata
TAAGAGTTAGAAAAGTACGTTGAGTAGGAGAAAAAGGAGAGAATGAAAGGTAATGATGAAGGGGATAGCTAGTGTTGGGACTTGAGCTAGAGGTTAAATAATTGGCTCCAGAAGACATCTCATAAACATTATAACAAGCTAGAAGCTGTTTGGTACGAGTAGAACGTCGGAGTGGAACTGATGTATTAGGTGGGATAAGGTTAGAACTAGTGGGTGAATCTGGAGAAGGAACAGAAGGCGGAGGAGACGACGAAGTAGTAGGTGAAGGAATAGAAGGTAGGGGAGGACTAGAATGGATGTTAAAATAGGATGAATCTTGAAATGGTAAAACGGGAGTTAAAGGAGCTAATGTCAAAGTTTGTGAAGCTGATAAAAAAAGGAAAATCCTTATTGTATGTTCATTAATTAATTTCCTAAAAGACATAAATCATTCTGATATTTATTTTTTCTCGTCTAATTCAAGAGATTTATAACGAAATTGTTGAAATTTTGAATTAATGTTTTGTTTTGATTCTCGTTCCTATTAACCATGTCTATTTTTCTTCTAGTTGAATGTGCATAAAAAATTGATAAATATCCTTAAAAGACCTTAAATCTACTTGATAATGCTAGTTAAGGAGAAAGTATAGAAAATGCAACCGTTCTAGATGTGTTTAACACAACTTTGTTTTTTCCATCTCCACCAAAAATAGCAAATGAAAAAGAATTGATATTTATCATTCATCCCAATTCATTTTTTTGGGTGGATATTAACCTTAAATCAGCTTCCCAAACAGCTTTAACAACTTGTTCAACACAAGTTTTTTTTTTTTTTTTTGCTATATAATGAACCAAAATCAAAATTATTAAGCATCAACAAAAGAGTTTTGTGTATCTAAAACAAAATGAAGACTCTAACCAGCTTCGGTTTTATCTTATTCTTGGCTTTGGAATCAAGCATTCTTATTAACACATGTTTTGCCGGATTCAATAGACAAGTTGGAGGGGAAAAAGGGCAACAACCAGCAAGCAGATGGCAAGTGACTATTTACAATTATCAAACAAACTTAGTTTTAAATGCTCATTGCAAGTCAAAAGACGACGATTTGAGCGAAAGCGTTTTGGCCAAGCAAGCTCAATTCAACTGGAGCTTCAGAATGAACTTTTCGCGCACAACTCTGTTTTGGTGCAATTTTAATAGTTCTAATGGCCAGAGAACTCGTTTTGGCTTTCTGAAAGATGCGACTTTAAAAACTGCATTTGGGCAGCTTTTGATGATGGGTTTTACTTAAAAAATATTCCTTCGGGGAAGTTTGAGTTGATACACCCTTGGGAAAAATGAAGTAAAGTTTCCCTTGCTCATTTTGATCCCACAAAACTTACTCTTTTTTTTTTCTTTGATGTTTGATTGCTTTCACATGTAATAATTCTACATAGAGTTGTGGGGTTTCCTTGTAGACTTAGGATGTTGTATATTTAAGTCTAATAAAAGTGGGAGTTATGGTTTGGGATTTTATAGTTATTTTGATGTTGATAATGTGGTTTGGTTTCAAGTTTCTAGTTGTAACCACCCATGTTCAAGCTTGGAAATATGGATTTGGCATTTATTGGCCCTAATACTCCCCTTACAATATTGTCACATTATTTAATCCTTGCTTCTAAGAATGAAAACTGTCACCGCAGACCGACATAAGTCCTTCCGGCATGTCTTTTCCTCCCTCACATGTTTGCTCCAAGAAAAGCACATTTAATCTCGAAGTTCTTATGATTAAGCCACCAAAAAAGCAAGTGCATCTCGTTGATATAGGTGGTAAGTTTCAATTCTTTTTAAGCATTTCTTAGTCATCTATACTCTGGATCACTTTCATTCGAATAGAATCCATGTTTATTCATGTACTCTCTTTAACTCGGGCATCACTCTACTCAAAATCCTTTAAGGATTAAGAAATATTTGAGGTTTTAAACTTGAAAGGGTAACAATTTAAGACCAAAAAGAAAATATGTATAATAATTGAAAATGGTAATGTTATTGAATAAAGTAAACTTTACGATCATTAATCTAAATCCAATAAACTAAGAACACTCTGGCTATAGTATGATTACTTGAACTATATGTAGAGACATAAGAGTGGATCAAGTTCAAGTATATAGTCAAAATGATCTATAGTATAGGGATAAGGCTGGGTACCTTATTGTGGGGACACTATGGATGCGGCCCACTTTTGTATATGATATAAACAATGTGATCACTAAATTGTACATGTGGAGGCATGTGAGTGGGGGCGTCCTATGCAATGAGCATTGCATAATATCGGATCATGAAGAAAACCACTCTCACTTTATAATGTCGTTTACTGTTGAGACTAATTTTCTTTTCATTCGATAACCTAGGTAACTCGGCTTTAATCTTGAGTTAACCATGAACTCCTGTTTATTCGAAATTATCCTTAGATTTGCATGGGTGAGAGTTTCTCTAGTTCGCCGACTCAATAGGCCTACCATTTCAGGGGTAAGACTGGGTGAATAGCTGAGGACGTGGGGTGCAAGATGGAATTCACTCCTACCCACTTTTAGGGATAGAAGAGAGGTAATTCCTTTAAGCACTGACTCCAGGTCTTGAACAAGGGGCCCCACCCTCTCATTGGCCTGAGAGGGATTCGGTTTACTTGTTGGATCACAAACCAATTGTCCATTAGAGGATCAGTGAGACATGAGGAATAAGAAGTAACTTCAGGGGTAAAACGGTAAATTGACTCAGCTCTAGTTATGAACAACCTGTGAAGGATCGACTTACTAATCATG
>NW_019268640.1:55970-66396 GCF_002738365.1 Cucurbita moschata
TCTATAGTGAGGAGAGTGCAACTACTAGGCTATAGTGGAGTGTCCTAGTAGTTAACGAATGTTGGTTAACCAGGTTAATGAGTTTAACCGGTTAATCTTGGATCGTTGGAGCCCATGATCTATAGGTTCATTTGGTCCCTCTGCTAGCTCATATCGGACTAAACCATAGAACAGTGTAACGAGTGAGTTCGAAGTGTTCGAATTCAAATTAGGGAATATGCGCTACATATATACGATATATTTAACCGCATTTTTGTTTTATTTACGAATTAAACAAAAAGAGAGAATCTCAGATATTTAAATAAGATTTAAATATCTTAATCAATTATGTGTCCGAATTGATTGAGATTGACATTTGAATTAATATTAAATATTAATTAAATAGTTTAATTACTCATTTAATGTTACTTTAATTTTAAATTAATTATTCATTTAATTGAAAAATCCATGTTAGTGGAATTTTGAGGTGTCAAAATTTGGTTTAACCAAACTTCCATGCTTGCCAAATAAACCCCACAAGTTTGAGTGGAATTTTGAGTGTCAAAATTTGGTTAACTCAAACATGCATGCTTGCCACATAATCCCAAACATTTGAGTGAAATTTTGAGTGTCAAAATTTGGTGATCTCAAATTTGCATGAACATGCAAACATGACTCTTTAAATAGAGTGATCTTGGTACATGGAAGGTCTTCCTCTTCATAGTGAAAAACCTTGAGAAAAACCTCTCACAAACACTCTCTTCATATATACAAAATCCCTCCCAAGTTTAGTCACTCATTAAGTTTTAATACTTATGAACATGCTAGTTATTTACTATAATTGATGTTCTAAACGTGCCTAAGATCTAAATTGCTTCCGCATGTGTTATATTAACACCATCGACTATTTTAGTCAGATGTACTCATTTTTATAATAAAAGATTCTATATATTTAAGATCTTAAATTATTAATAGACACGTTTGTTCGAGTAGTATTACAGCAAGCACAAACATTGTGTAGAAATGATAAGATTTGATGTGAAGTAAGGCGAAGTAGATAGATTTGTCTAAGAACTCTATGGATAAACGAAGTCGAATACCTTTGTTCGACTATTATATAAAGAAAACCCATTGTTTTCTGCACGCCAAATGCAATGCCAATGGTTGCATCGATCTTAAAGCCAAACTTTATCCTCGGGCCAAAAAACCACGAACCCAAGCTTTCCATAATTGCTTCTAAAGTTACACCAATACAATGTTGTCTCCTACATGTTATTTTTGAATTCCCAACTGTATTCTTGTTTGAATTGAAGAATATGCTCCCCTAAATTAGAAAGTGATGTTAGATTGGCACAAATCAATTCGAAAAAAGGAAAAAAATTCCAATTATAGTCAAATGTTCAATTAAATAAAATATCCTAAATAACAATTTGTTCGTAATTCAACTAGCTGAGACCATATATGCATTCATGAAGAGGTCAAGTACAATTCAAACTCTCCTCCCCATGCATTTATTTACAAAATAAAATAAAATAAAAAATAAACCCAACCTAAAAGAACTTGTAATTAAATCCCGAAAGAAAAAAAAAAGAAAAAAAAAACATTATGACTACACTTTTCCAATAATAAAATTCACTATCTTATACTAAAACTAGATAAAAATAAATAAACGTTGATCTAGAATGTTATTGATCTAAAATTTTTTAGGTTGGATATTGTACTTTTCAAATGGGAGGAGTTCTGAAATTCCGCCCCAACCCTTAAATAAAAATAAATAAAAACTATCAAATCCATAAATTTAGATATACATAAAATAATAGTCTAGTTGAATAACTTGTCATGGTGCAACACCCTTATTTACCTAAGTCGTCATTTTCTGATTTGCAATAAGTCAGTAAAGGTACGTCTTGATAATTAAGAATCGTCACTTTCGAATGCAATTCTGGATATTGGCTCGCAAAACAAGTGAAAACATTAGAAGTTGATGCAAAAGTAAACAACAAAATCATATAGAGATTATTCATAGCCTTCATTTTTTATAGACTTAGAATTTGTTTGTGTTTCATTTGGATCCTTTTGAACCATATATATATAATCATTGCACTCCTAACAAACATACATCGATAACTTTTAAAGATAGATTTTAATGTAAATGGCTATTGAAGAAAAACTAAAAAAACCAAAAGGATATCAAGGTGTTTGTTTCTTAGGTTAGTAAAGCATCACACCCAACAACCCAAAACTTACATTACACTTTTTTTTTTCTCTCCCAAGGCCAATCATATACTTCTAGTAACTACATTGGGATCCTCTCCTTCTCAAGTTTCTCATACTTTGGTGCTCGAAATTTATTAATAAAATCGAAACATGTATATTCATTTTGAAATCTGTAATTTACTTTTGGATAAAAACTTGGATATTTGATTGCCATACATCGATTTGAGATATGAGAGGGTTACAAAATATTCCTTGAAAGGGTGTTGAAACCTCTCCGAAGCATTCCTTGAATTGAAAGGGTATGAAAACCTCCCCTATCAGACATCCTATATCTGTTGCAGATGTGAGAGGGGAACGAATAATTCCTTCAAAAGGTGTGGAAACCTCTTCAATCAGACGCGTTTTAAAACTATGAGTCTGATGGTTATACATAACGGGTAAAGCGGACAATATCTTTCAGCAGGCTTGGGGTGTGGCAATTGATAATGCACTTTTGTTGAAGCAAGAACCCTTTAATCAAAGAAATTAACACCTCTGTATACAAAATTCGAATCAACCAAGAGATAAGGCTAGAATTAGATTAGCTCTTAAGAGTGAATATCTAGAAGCAAGATTTGAAACCTTTTCTAAATTGAGTCACTCCACCGTCGAACTTGATCAAGGCTTGATTGAATGACTTAGATGCAATCTAGCAAAAGAATTGCATGAAACTTAGAAATGACAAAGATGATGCTTTGGATTTCTAATCGAGAAAGTCTCAACTTGAGAGATCAATTTCGTTCAATAATTTGTGGGTATTTATAATCTCCCGACAAACGAAGTTATTGGCCATGATTTAATCTCGATCCCCTTAAATATCAACAGAAGAAGTCAATTGGACCATTACAAACTTTATGTAATTTAAAAATAATAAATAAAGTTTTCTAACAACTCATGAAATGATACTTGTGTAAGGACCGGGCTGACGCGATGGCTCAAAAAGGCGGGTAAATTTTTTCTTCTTGATAAAACCATTAAAATTTAAAACATAATTTACATTTTATCAAAATAGTGTGCGCACATTAGTCATTTAAAATACAACATAATAGTTAAAAAACATAATAAGGAATAGACGCAAAACATTTTAAAACAAAGGTTTGAGGAAAACGGGTGAGGTTAGTCTATGACACCTGCTCCAGAGTTCGCTCCCGACATCGACCAGCTCCTTACTACCGGAAAAAAAAATGGAGAATAAGGAATGAGTACAAGACTCAGTAAGTAGCCTACTTGTAGGCTCTTAATCATGTCCTTGATATGCTAGGATACCACTTTCTTTGTTCTTGTTCTTGTTTTTGTTGTAAGTACTTAGGCCCTCTAATTCTTGTTTTTGACTTGGGGTTCTTATCTTGATCTTTCTTGAGGACCTTGGTCCTTGAATCCTAAAACCTTGGTTTTCTTTTAACGGCCTTAGTACTATGGTTTTTGGTTCTTGGTCCTTTGTTCCTAGTTATTGTCCTTAGAACTAGGATCTTGATCCTTGTTCTATTCCTTGATCTTTCTCTTGTTCTTGGTACTTCCTTGGTTCTTGTTTTGTTCTTGATTCGTTCTCAAAGACACTCCCCCTAGGATTTACGGCACTAGACATGCACCTGACAATCCTGTGTCCAAGGTTTCATGTGTTCCAAGCGATACAGCCTTAACCTACGTCCAAGGCTTCATGCGTTCCAAGCGACGTAGTCTTACCAAATCTTAGGGCTTGCCCTTCGATACGGTCTGCTTAATCCTATGCCCAAGGCTTCATGCGTTCCAAGCGGCATAGTCTGAAAACCTACATCCAAGATTTCAGAGGTAAATCTCTACAGAAGGTCGATGGGCTTATCGAGATTTCGTATTTTTCCGAAGAGAATGCTGATGAGGATCCTGAGATTAGGGTTTCTGTGACGGATGAAGGGTTGATTGGGAAGAAAATGAGAGAGGCTATGTTTGCTAAGGGGAAACCAATTGACTTGGAGAAGGTGAGGTTGTATGTACAGAGTATGGCGAAGAGTGATTTATTGGTCAAAAGGGTGTTGCTAAAGAGTAACCAATTGGCTCCGCCTGTGGTAGCCATGGAGACTGCTCCTGCGGCGTCATAGCCAGCAGTGGTAGAGGGGAAGAGCAATAGAGGATTCAAAAGTCATTGAAAAGAATGGATCTGGGTTGTTAAATCGAAAGAGCTCTGATACGATGAGAATGTTTGCTTAATCCACCGCACCTAAATGTTGTGAAAGTTATCTATTTATAGTCAAATAAATTACCAGGATAGGGAAAGTTATCTATTTATAGTCAAATAAATTACAAGAATAGGGAAAGAATAATAAATAGAAAGAACAAAATGGAAAGATACCTTTGGTAGGGAAGCAAATAGGATATTTGCCATATAATAAAATATTAAATGTGATATATATGGTAAACTATAATTTAGTACTAAATATCCTTAACAGTATAGATGACTAAGAAATGCTTAAAAAGAATTGAAACTTACTACCTATATCAACCAGATGCACTTTCCTTTTTGTTGGCTTAATCATAAGAACTTCAAGATTAAATGTGCTTTTCTTGGAGCAATTTTATGTCTGAAGACCTCTTGAGAATTTTCGTAGCAAACATGTGAGTGAGGAAAAGATATGCTGGAAGGACTCATGTTTGTTTGTGGAGATAGTTTTTACTCTTAGAAGCAAGAAGTAAATAACCTTACAATATTTTTAGGGAAATATTAGGGCCATTAACGGCCAAATCAAGAGTTCGAAAGCTTGCACATGGGTCGATACAAGCAGAAACTTGGAACCCAACAAAATTATCACATCAAAAGAACTATAAATTCCCAAAAGATTCCTCCCACTTTTATTAGGCTTAAATATAGAACATCTTATGTCTATAATGAAACCCTACAACTCTCTGTATAAGTATTACATGTGAAAGCAAGCAAACATAAAAGGAAAAAAAAAATGAAGGTTTTGTGGGACCAAAATGAGTAAGGGAGATTTTACTTCCTTTTTCCCAAGGGTGTATCAATTCAAACTTCCCTGAATGAAGATTTTTTAAGTAAAATCCATCATTAAATGCTGCCCAAAAGCAGTTTTTAAAGTTGCATCGTTCAGAAAGCCAATGCGAGTTCTCTGGCCAAAATAACTCAAACGAAGCATGTCCATTCAAACTGCTAAAATTGCACCAATACAAAGTCGTATGCCAAAAGTTCATTTCAAATCTCTAGTTGAATTGGGCTCGCTTGTCCAAAATGCATTCATTCAAATCGTCGTCTTTTTGACTTGCAATGAGCATTTAAATAGTAACTTCCATTTGTCTTCTGGTCAATGCCAATTTGATTCCAAAGCAAAGAATAAGATAATACCCAAGTTGTGTAGAGTCTTCATTTTTTTAAAATACTAAAATTTGTTTGGTTGATGTTTAATAATTTGGATTTCGGTTCATTATATAGCAAAATAAAATTAAAAATAAAAAAAATACTTTTTTTGAACAAGCAGCTAATGCAGTTTTAGAAGCTGATTTAAGGTTGATATCCACTACAAAAATTAATTCCTATGAATGTTTTGAGGTTGGATATTCATATTTATTGAATAGTTATAAATATCAATTCTTTTTTATTTGCTATTTTTGGTGGAGATGGAAAAACAAAGTTGTGTTAAACACAAAGTAGACTATTGCATTTTTTATGTTTTCTCCTTAATTATCAAATTTTTATTCACTTTAAACCAGAAGAAAAATAGACATTGATGGTGTTAATATAACACGTACGAAAGCAATTTGGATCTTAGGCACTCTAAGTACATCAATTATTTAAACATTTTGTAGTTTGAATACTAAAGCATGTTCTAAAGCATTAAAACTCAATGAGTTTGAATACTAACATTTTGTAGTTTAAATTCGTTTTTCCTCACGAACCGGTTCTTTCCTACTATTCTCCAACCTTAGAATGGAATTGTGGAATCCAGTGAATGACTAAATATGAAAGGAATTTAGTATATGTAAAGAGAGAGTTTTGAGAGAATTCCTCAAAGTTTTTCATGAAGAATTTTCATGTAATCACTCTATTTATAGAGTCATATTTGATTGTTCATCCAAATTTGAGATTACCAAACTTTGACACTCAAATTTGTGTGATTATGTGGCAAACATGCAAGTTGATTAAACCATATTGACACTCAATATTCCACTAGCTCAATCCACACTCAATATTCCACTAACTCAATCCACAAGTAAATATTTTGACGTTCTTTGTTTTAATTCAACAATTAATTTAAATAATTAATTTCAAATCAAAATAATATTAAATGATTAATTAAACAATTTAATTAATATTTAACATTAACTCAAATGCTAATCCCAATCAATTCCCGCAAATATTGATTATGAATCCCTATTCATAATTAAAATATTTAAATCTTATTTAAATATCTCCAATTCGCCCTTTTTGTTTAATTCATAATTAAAACAAAATGTTGTTAAATATATTGTATATATTTAGCGTATATTCTCTAATTTGAATTCGAACACTTCGAGCTCACTCGTCACACTGTTCTAAGGTTTAGTCCGATATGAGCTAGCAGGGGGACCTAATGGACCTACAGATCATGGGCTCCAACGATCCGAGATTAACTGACTAAACTCATTAACCTTGTTAATCAACATTCATTGACTACTAGGACGCTCCACTATAGCCTAGTAGTTGCACTCCCCTCACTATAGATATATTTATGTCCATTTGATATAACCATGATTAGTAAGTCGATCCTTCACAGGTTGTTCGTAACTAGAGCTGGGTCAATTTACCATTTTACCCCTAAAGTTACTTCTTGTTCCTTAAGTCCCACTGATCCTCTGATGAACAATTGGTCTGTGGTCAAACAACCAAACCGAATCCCTCTCGGGCCAATGAGAGGGTGGTGCCCCTTGTTCAAGACCTAGGGTCAGTACTTCGGAACAACCTCTCTTCTATCCTTAAAAGCTGGTAGGAGTGAATTCCATCTTACACCCTATGTCCCAAGCTATTCACCCAGTCTTACCCTTGAAATGGGAGGCTTATTGAGTCGGCAAACTCGGGCCACTCTCACCCATGCAAATCTGAGGATAATTCCGAATAAACAGGAGTTCATAGTTAGCTCATGATTAAGATCGAGTTACCTAGGTTATCGAATGAAAAGAAAATTAGTCTCAACAGTAAACGACATTATAAAGTGAGAGTGGTTTTCTTCATGATCCGATATTATGCAATGCTCATTGCATAGGACGCCCCCATTCACATGTCTCCACATGTACAATTTAGTGATCACATTGTTTATATCATATACAAAGTGGCCTGCATCCATAGTATCTCAGGATAAGGTACTCAGCCTTATCCCTGTACTATAGATCATTTTGACTATATACTTGACTTGATTCACTCTTATGTCTCTACATATAATTCAAGTAATCATACTATAGCAAGAGTATTCATAGTTTATTGGATTTAGATTAATAATTTTAAAATTCACTTTATTGAATAACGATCTTTACTGAATAAACATCAATAATAACTTTATAGAAAATAGAATATGTTTTTGTTTACAAACTATGAATTTTAGGACATAAAACTCTACTAGGGTTTTATAATGTTGAGTAGATAGAAAGACATAAATACAACAAACTAGGGATGAATTTTCTCCCACTTGCCCTAGATTACATAACTCGTAGTCCTAGACTCACTAGGTACCCTTCAAACACTTTAGCTGTGAGGGGCTTTGTAAATTGATCAGTAATGTTGTTCTGAAGCTATCTGTGTGACGATCACATCTCCTTGTTGCACAATCTCCCTTATGAATTATATTTGCACTCAATATGTTTTCTTCGCTTATGACTTCTTGGTTCTTTAGAATTTGCAACCGCTCCACTGTTATCATAATAAAGAGTGATAGACAGATGCAAATTTTGAATGACTTCCAAATCAGTTGAGAACTTCCTAAGCCATACTGATTCTTTCGCTGCTTCACAAGCAACAATATACTCAGCCTCGTGGTGGAATCAACAATCCAACCTTGGTTTATGCTTCTCCANTGAAGATAAGTTTGAGGTTTCAAGTTGATTGGAGCAAGATTAGAACCGAAACCAAGTTAGGACCCAAAAACCACCTAAAGGAAACACCACAAGACTCTAGACTCTTCTAGAACCCTCTAAAGAAATCCCTAGGAATCTATGACCTTCTAGAACAACTCACACTAAGATGGGTTCATATGGTTACAAATACAAGTTACAACTTATACCTCAAGGAATTAAGGACCTTAGAAACTTACAAAATTAGGAACCAAGAACAACAACACACAAGCTTTACAACTACATAAGTAATAAGAATGCTAGGTACCACTCGAGGACGAAGGACCAAGGTCCCCAAACTCAGAAACTCAAGAATGCTAGGTAATACTCTAGTCATGTCCAAAGTGACCCATGACCTCCCACCAAGCGGTGCCCAAGAATTCCTCTTCTAGGTGGGATGCCCTACACCACATTTCCTTTGCAGGATGTCATGCCTTAAGTTTCCCTCACCTAGAAGAGATGCCCTTCAGACTTGCAGGATGCCATGCTCAAGAACCTCATAAGACCTCCCACGGTACAGCATGCTCATGACATAGACTACGCTGCTTGTTTAGCATGAAGCCTTGAGCGTAGGTAAGCAGATTGTATTATAGGGGAAGCCCTTGATTTAGTATCAAGACTACATCGCTTGGAACGCAAGAAGCCTTGGATGTAGGTTTTCATACTATGCCGCTTGGAATGCATGAGGCCTTGAGCATAGGTTAAGTAGACTGTATTATAGGGACAGCCCTTGATGCCGTATTAAGCCTACATCGTTTGGAACGTAAGAAGCCTTGGATGTAGGTTTCCAAACTATGCCGCTTAAAATGCTTGAAGCCTTGGGCATAGGTTAAGCAGACCGTATCGAAGGGCAAGCCATAAGATGCGGTAAGACTACGTCGCTTTTTTACGCATGAAGCCTTAGACATAGGTTAAGGCTGTGTTGCTTGGAACACATGAAGCCTTGGACACAGGATTGTCAGGTGCATGTCTAGTGCCGTAAATCCTAGAGGGAGTGTCTTGGAGAACGAACCAAGAATAGAACAAGAACCTAGAAAGTACCACGGAAAAGAGAAAGATCACAGACTAAAACATATCAAGATCCTAGTTCTAAGGACAAGAATCAAGAACCAAGAACATGGTACTAAAGCTCTTAAAGGATAACCAAGGTTTTAGAATTCAAGGATCAAGGTCCTCAAGAAAGATCAAGATAAGAACCCCGAGTCAAAAACAAGAATTAGAGGGCCTAAGTACTTACAACAAGAACAAGAACAAGACAAGAACAAAGAATATGGTACCTTATCATGTTAAGGACACGATTAAGAGCCTACAAGTAGGCTACTTACTGAGTCATGTACTCATTCCTTATTCTTCATTTTTTTTCAGGTAATAAGGAGCTAGTCGAGATCGGGAGCGAACTCTGGAGCAGGTGCCATAGACAAACCTCACCCGTCGTCTTCAACTGTTTTGTTTTAAAATGTTTTGAGTCTATTCCTTATTTTATGTTTTAACCATTACGTCGTATTTTAAATTAGTAATGTGCACGTACTTTTTTGGTATAATGTAAATTATGTTTTAAATTTTAATGGTTTTATTTAGCGAGAAAAATTTACCTGCCTTTTTTAGTCATCGAGTCAACCCGGTCTTTACAGCTCCAGGGCTATAATTTCTTCCTCCATTGCTTTTTGTCAAACCGAGTTTTGTGATGCCTCTTCATATGTCTCTGGTTCGTAAACTCTATCTTCTACAATAGCTGCGTTTATATACTTGGGATTTGGCCTTCGGATTCAATTTGATCGCATAAGTTGTTGATGTCTCGTTTGATTTTTATCAGATTCGCTCTATTTAGTCACCTCTTGCTTGTCAATATCAATGTCACTTGGATCTTCAGGCACATCAACATTTGATTGAATTTGCGTAGCTTGCTACCCCCATCATCTGTTGTAAAATTTCTTCGATGTTTGAATCTGGTAAGACTTTCTTCTCCGAGGACCACCATGAAGATGCTTCATCGAAAACTACATCTCTTGATGTATAATATTTTCCACTTGTTGGATCACAGCACTTCCATCCTTTCCTTTGATTGTCGTATCCAACAAATATACATTTGACTGCTTTCTCGTCAAACTTGCTACATAGATGGTCA
>NW_019268640.1:66522-90561 GCF_002738365.1 Cucurbita moschata
GGGTAACTTGCAGACCGAGAGTGATTTCTCAAAATTAAGGTCCCACACTCAAATTCGTTCCTCCAAACCAAGTTTGAGGTTTCTCAAAATTAAGGTCGATTATGGTCGACATGAAGATAAGTTTGAGGTTTCAAGTTGATTGGAGCAAGATTAGAACCGAAACCAAGTTAGGACCCAAAAACCACCTAAAGGAAACACCACAAGACTCTAGACTCTTCTAGAACCCTCTAAAGAAATCCCTAGGAATCTATGACCTTCTAGAACAACTCACACTAAGATGGGTTCATATGGTTACAAATACAAGTTACAACTTATACCTCAAGGAATTAAGGACCTTAGAAACTTACAAAATTAGGAACCAAGAACAACAACACACAAGCTTTACAACTACATAAGTAATAAGAATGCTAGGTACCACTCGAGGACGAAGGACCAAGGTCCCCAAACTCAGAAACTCAAGAATGCTAGGTAATACTCTAGTCATGTCCAAAGTGACCCATGACCTCCCACCAAGCGGTGCCCAAGAATTCCTCTTCTAGGTGGGATGCCCTACACCACATTTCCTTTGCAGGATGTCATGCCTTAAGTTTCCCTCACCTAGAAGAGATGCCCTTCAGACTTGCAGGATGCCATGCTCAAGAACCTCATAAGACCTCCCACGGTACAGCATGCTCATGACATAGACTACGCTGCTTGTTTAGCATGAAGCCTTGAGCGTAGGTAAGCAGATTGTATTATAGGGGAAGCCCTTGATTTAGTATCAAGACTACATCGCTTGGAACGCAAGAAGCCTTGGATGTAGGTTTTCATACTATGCCGCTTGGAATGCATGAGGCCTTGAGCATAGGTTAAGTAGACTGTATTATAGGGACAGCCCTTGATGCCGTATTAAGCCTACATCGTTTGGAACGTAAGAAGCCTTGGATGTAGGTTTCCAAACTATGCCGCTTAAAATGCTTGAAGCCTTGGGCATAGGTTAAGCAGACCGTATCGAAGGGCAAGCCATAAGATGCGGTAAGACTACGTCGCTTTTTTACGCATGAAGCCTTAGACATAGGTTAAGGCTGTGTTGCTTGGAACACATGAAGCCTTGGACACAGGATTGTCAGGTGCATGTCTAGTGCCGTAAATCCTAGAGGGAGTGTCTTGGAGAACGAACCAAGAATAGAACAAGAACCTAGAAAGTACCACGGAAAAGAGAAAGATCACAGACTAAAACATATCAAGATCCTAGTTCTAAGGACAAGAATCAAGAACCAAGAACATGGTACTAAAGCTCTTAAAGGATAACCAAGGTTTTAGAATTCAAGGATCAAGGTCCTCAAGAAAGATCAAGATAAGAACCCCGAGTCAAAAACAAGAATTAGAGGGCCTAAGTACTTACAACAAGAACAAGAACAAGACAAGAACAAAGAATATGGTACCTTATCATGTTAAGGACACGATTAAGAGCCTACAAGTAGGCTACTTACTGAGTCATGTACTCATTCCTTATTCTTCATTTTTTTTCAGGTAATAAGGAGCTAGTCGAGATCGGGAGCGAACTCTGGAGCAGGTGCCATAGACAAACCTCACCCGTCGTCTTCAACTGTTTTGTTTTAAAATGTTTTGAGTCTATTCCTTATTTTATGTTTTAACCATTACGTCGTATTTTAAATTAGTAATGTGCACGTACTTTTTTGGTATAATGTAAATTATGTTTTAAATTTTAATGGTTTTATTTAGCGAGAAAAATTTACCTGCCTTTTTTAGTCATCGAGTCAACCCGGTCTTTACAGCTCCAGGGCTATAATTTCTTCCTCCATTGCTTTTTGTCAAACCGAGTTTTGTGATGCCTCTTCATATGTCTCTGGTTCGTAAACTCTATCTTCTACAATAGCTGCGTTTATATACTTGGGATTTGGCCTTCGGATTCAATTTGATCGCATAAGTTGTTGATGTCTCGTTTGATTTTTATCAGATTCGCTCTATTTAGTCACCTCTTGCTTGTCAATATCAATGTCACTTGGATCTTCAGGCACATCAACATTTGATTGAATTTGCGTAGCTTGCTACCCCCATCATCTGTTGTAAAATTTCTTCGATGTTTGAATCTGGTAAGACTTTCTTCTCCGAGGACCACCATGAAGATGCTTCATCGAAAACTACATCTCTTGATGTATAATATTTTCCACTTGTTGGATCACAGCACTTCCATCCTTTCCTTTGATTGTCGTATCCAACAAATATACATTTGACTGCTTTCTCGTCAAACTTGCTACATAGATGGTCAAGCTCCAATACATAGTAAACACAATCAAATACTTGGAATTAACTAACTGTAGGTTTCATGTCCTATAGTATCTTAAATTGTCAGACGAATCCTAGCTTTGGTTGGGGAAGCTTGTTGATCAAATGGGCAACAGTTCGCATATCTTAAGCCCAAAAGCTTCCTGGAACATTCTTTGCGTGTAATATGCTTAGACAGATTTCTGCAAGGTGTCAATTCTTTCTTTCTGCTACAAAATTTTGTTGTGGCGTGTTAGCACATGTAAACTGGCGTCGTGTCCCACACTCATGTAAATATTGATTGAACTCATCTGACGTGTATTATCTGCAATTGTCTAAACGTAGACAACGAATCTTCACTCCTACCTCTCCTTTGATCATCATCTTGAATTCTTGAAACTTTGAGAAAGTGTTAAACTTTTCTTCCATAAAGAAAGTCCACACATATCTTGGGTAGTTGTCAATAAACGTCACCATATACCGCATTCCGCTGATCGATGCTTATTTGATTGGACCAAACAAATCAGAGTAAATTGACTCTAATTGTTTCTTTGCTTTGAAACTTGACTCTTTGTATGGTTATTGATGAGTTTTACCATATTAACATCCAGCGTAAACAACGTCTGTTTTGACTTCAAGTTGAGGTAGACGTTTGAGCATGGATTTCTCCAAAATTAGCTTCAATTTATGGTAGCTAACATGTCCCAATCTTGCATGCCATAAATCTGTCGTCTCATTCTTTCGGGTCTTGTGAACATAGGTAGACTCTATAGATAGGACGTACACAGACTCCACTCTTCGCTCTTCTATTGTCAGCTTTCCTATTATCTTAACATCTTGATGGACTCTTACATCTTCTGGCTCAAACAAGACGTAGTTTCCTGATATTGTTAGTTGTCGCACTTACAACAAGTTCTTCTTTATACCCGGTATATGATAAAAATTATGTAGTGACACTGTATCAGATTTATTGCCAGGCATGATTGTCCTATTGCCGATTTGAGCAATTGACAACCGTGCGTTATTTGTTGTGCGTACCATATGGCTTCCTTTATACTCTTTCTTGTCTTGCAATTTACTCTGATCACCAGTCATATGGTTTGAGCATCCTAAATCAACGATCCAGTCATTCTCATAATTGATATGATCTCCCATCATCACCATGAAAGCTAGCTCGTCTTCTTCTATGACATACAGTACCTCTGTATCCCATTCCTCCTCCATCTCCATGTTGGAGGATGCCACATTATTTTCGATCGATTTTTTCTTGGACCAAAATTCTTTAGACATGTGGCCCTTCTTCCCGTGATTATAGCAATTACCTTCAAATCGCTTCCTTGAGAACTCCTGTTGTCATTCTTCTCACCTCTCTTAGGTTGTGCAGTTCTTTGATGACTTCTTCTTTTGTCACCATTTTTGTATCCACATTTGGTAGATGATTTATTATTTTCTCGACTTTCACTTGTGTAGAGTGCTTTTTCTTCACCCTTTAATGTGATGTCTCCCGTTTGTTTAGCCATGGTTTCATGGCTGGCTAAAAAATTTTCAAACTCTACAAGTGATGGTTGAGTGGGCCATCCTTGCACAGCAATAATGAAGCTTCTATATTCTGATCCCAACTCGTGGATAACGATTCTCTTCATTTGATCTTCACCAATTACAGACTTTGATTCTAATTTAGTAATCTCTCGTCAAATCGTCTTGACTTTGTAGAAGTACTGAGCAATCGTCATGTCACGTTGTGAAATTGACAATAGCTAGTTCTTTAGAAGTTGTAGCCTCGTATTATTCTTCTTGGAGAACAACATCACGAACGTGTCCCATGCTTCTTTCGGTGTCTTGTCATCTCAAATATGTTCTAACATCTCTTCTTCGATTGTGGTCTTCAAGGCAAACATTGCTTTGCCTGCTTTGATTTTTCATTTGAGCAAGGCGTCATTAGAATCCTGTACTGACGACATAGTTTCACTCCCGCCAATGATCTCCCAAAGATCCTGTCCTTGTAAATAGGACATCATGTATGTTCCCCATGTATTGTAGTAGTTGTTGAGTTTCTTGATTCCTTCTACGATTTGGAAGTCACCCATCATGTTGACAATACCTCAATAATACCAAACAAGCCTTTTTGACACAAGATTTGCAGAGTCACTGACTACTCATGACACAAAGAAACTCACTCACTAATAATTTCAAGAAATCGTTTCAGATGTAGAAGATCAGGCAGGGTTGCAGCCACTGAGCATACTAAGAATTCCAAGAGATCAGACAACCTATACTAACCTCGCTCTGATACCAGATTGTTGAACACAACTCTTTGTGGTAAACACTCGCACTCTTTATTAAGACCAATCGTGAAGAGAATACAAGACACTTTGTAGAATACTACTACTTTATATTGCTTGTAATTTCTTGGGATGTAGGGTGGACTACGCAATCTAAACCTAACAAATGTAAATCTTTTTCCTAAAATATCGAGATCTCTTTTCTAAAATATCTACTATATTTCCTAAAATCTCTAGTATCTCTCCTAAAATCTCTACGAAAATAAATATACAATGGGGTCGTACACTTATTGGGCTAGTGATGATATTTTAACACCGCAAACCATTTACCTATAATCAATGTCAAATACATGTTGATCAATGCGAAGAAGACAAGTTGATGCAACTACTCATGGGGCTCAATGAGTCTTACAAAACGGTGAGATCTAACATATTGATTTTGACTCCATTACCTAATGTGAAGGAAGCCTATTCATTACTTGTACAAGAAGAGATGTAGCGTCAGGTAACTTCTGAACCTACTGAGAATTTCTCGATTGCATTAGCAGTGCAGAAGAAAACAACATATTCAAAATTTACCAAGGACAAATCATGTGAACACTGTAATAAAAGCGGTCATACAATTGATGAGTGTTGAATCCTTGAGCGTCACTATAAATTTTGTGATAGAAGGGGACATACAAAAGTTCGATGTCGATAGAAAAATAATTATGGAAGGGCAGTACAAGTCAATCAACGCAACAATCGTGGATATCGTTCATCTGCAAATATGGTCGATGTTTCTCCATTGAATACAGAAGAACAGTCACCTAATTACATTCTAAATTTTTTTTCAGAGCAATTACAATAGTTAGCACAAGCCTTATCTGCACTTAGTCATCGTCCTTATGGTAATTCTGACAATAACATCAAGGTTGCTGATTTGTTTCCAATATCTGCATTATCTATTAACTCTAAAAGTTCTAATCCATGGATTCTCGATAGTGGATCTACGGATCATATAGTATCCAAAGCTTCTATTATGATTGAACCAAAGACTTCCACCATATATATAATAAGTTTTCCTAATGGAAGGACAACACATGTGTCACATACTGGCAATGTTTCCTTTAATTCTGACCTTAAATTAAACATCGTTTTATGTGTGCCTTCATTCAATTTCAACATAATGTCGATCAGCAAACTTACCAATGACTTGAAATGTTATGTCACCTTCTATTCTGATTCTTGTGTTGTGCAGGACTTGGCGAGGGGAGGATGATTGGCTCAGGTAAACAATTCAGAGGTCTCTATCATATTTCACCATCTCCAATCAAATCTTCAGCTCACCAAGTATCTCAGTCATCTAATTTGTGGCATTTACGCCCGGGTCATCCTTCTTTTTCTCATTTTAAATTTCTAGCTCAGTAGTTGCATCTTAATAATGATATTTTTTTTCTCATAACTGTAGTATTTTCCCATTACGCCCGGGTCAACTCTGCGTTTTTTCTCACTATTGTTGATGATTTTACTCAATGTACTTAGGTTTTTCTTATGCAACATAAATCAGAAGTACATCATTTGTTAATGAACTTTTTTAAATTCGTTCAAACTCAATTTCATATTACTTTCAAGATAGTTAGATCACGCAATGGGACTGAGTTCCTATCTTTGCAACCATTTTTTACTTCATGTGGCGATGAATTTCAGCGACTTTGATGAAGGAATCAAGAGCTGAAACGTCGTAGAACAAGATATCTAAGAGATTGAAAATCGGAGGTGTCGGGTAACTTGCAGAACGAGAGTGATTTCTCAAAATTANTACAAGTGATGGTTGAGTGGGCCATCCTTGCACAGCAATAATGAAGCTTCTATATTCTGATCCCAACCCGTGGATAACGATTCTCTTCATTTGATCTTCACCAATTACAGACTTTGATTCTAATTTAGTAATCTCTCGTCAAATCGTCTTGACTTTGTAGAAGTACTGAGCAATCGTCATGTCACGTTGTGAAATTAATCTCTCGTCAAATCGTCTTGACTTTGTAGAAGTACTGAGCAATCGTCATGTCACGTTGTGAAATTGACAATAGCTAGTTCTTTAGAAGTTGTAGCCTCGTATTATTCTTCTTGGAGAACAACATCACGAACGTGTCCCATGCTTCTTTCGGTGTCTTGTCATCTCAAATATGTTCTAACATCTCTTCTTCGATTGTGGTCTTCAAGGCAAACATTGCTTTGCCTGCTTTGATTTTTCATTTGAGCAAGGCGTCATTAGAATCCTGTACTGACGACATAGTTTCACTCCCGCCAATGATCTCCCAAAGATCCTGTCCTTGTAAATAGGACATCATGTATGTTCCCCATGTATTGTAGTAGTTGTTGAGTTTCTTGATTCCTTCTACGATTTGGAAGTCACCCATCATGTTGACAATACCTCAATAATACCAAACAAGCCTTTTTGACACAAGATTTGCAGAGTCACTGACTACTCATGACACAAAGAAACTCACTCACTAATAATTTCAAGAAATCGTTTCAGATGTAGAAGATCAGGCAGGGTTGCAGCCACTGAGCATACTAAGAATTCCAAGAGATCAGACAACCTATACTAACCTCGCTCTGATACCAGATTGTTGAACACAACTCTTTGTGGTAAACACTCGCACTCTTTATTAAGACCAATCGTGAAGAGAATACAAGACACTTTGTAGAATACTACTACTTTATATTGCTTGTAATTTCTTGGGATGTAGGGTGGACTACGCAATCTAAACCTAACAAATGTAAATCTTTTTCCTAAAATATCGAGATCTCTTTTCTAAAATATCTACTATATTTCCTAAAATCTCTAGTATCTCTCCTAAAATCTCTACGAAAATAAATATACAATGGGGTCGTACACTTATTGGGCTAGTGATGATATTTTAACACCGCAAACCATTTACCTATAATCAATGTCAAATACATGTTGATCAATGCGAAGAAGACAAGTTGATGCAACTACTCATGGGGCTCAATGAGTCTTACAAAACGGTGAGATCTAACATATTGATTTTGACTCCATTACCTAATGTGAAGGAAGCCTATTCATTACTTGTACAAGAAGAGATGTAGCGTCAGGTAACTTCTGAACCTACTGAGAATTTCTCGATTGCATTAGCAGTGCAGAAGAAAACAACATATTCAAAATTTACCAAGGACAAATCATGTGAACACTGTAATAAAAGCGGTCATACAATTGATGAGTGTTGAATCCTTGAGCGTCACTATAAATTTTGTGATAGAAGGGGACATACAAAAGTTCGATGTCGATAGAAAAATAATTATGGAAGGGCAGTACAAGTCAATCAACGCAACAATCGTGGATATCGTTCATCTGCAAATATGGTCGATGTTTCTCCATTGAATACAGAAGAACAGTCACCTAATTACATTCTAAATTTTTTTTCAGAGCAATTACAATAGTTAGCACAAGCCTTATCTGCACTTAGTCATCGTCCTTATGGTAATTCTGACAATAACATCAAGGTTGCTGATTTGTTTCCAATATCTGCATTATCTATTAACTCTAAAAGTTCTAATCCATGGATTCTCGATAGTGGATCTACGGATCATATAGTATCCAAAGCTTCTATTATGATTGAACCAAAGACTTCCACCATATATATAATAAGTTTTCCTAATGGAAGGACAACACATGTGTCACATACTGGCAATGTTTCCTTTAATTCTGACCTTAAATTAAACATCGTTTTATGTGTGCCTTCATTCAATTTCAACATAATGTCGATCAGCAAACTTACCAATGACTTGAAATGTTATGTCACCTTCTATTCTGATTCTTGTGTTGTGCAGGACTTGGCGAGGGGAGGATGATTGGCTCAGGTAAACAATTCAGAGGTCTCTATCATATTTCACCATCTCCAATCAAATCTTCAGCTCACCAAGTATCTCAGTCATCTAATTTGTGGCATTTACGCCCGGGTCATCCTTCTTTTTCTCATTTTAAATTTCTAGCTCAGTAGTTGCATCTTAATAATGATATTTTTTTTCTCATAACTGTAGTATTTTCCCATTACGCCCGGGTCAACTCTGCGTTTTTTCTCACTATTGTTGATGATTTTACTCAATGTACTTAGGTTTTTCTTATGCAACATAAATCAGAAGTACATCATTTGTTAATGAACTTTTTTAAATTCGTTCAAACTCAATTTCATATTACTTTCAAGATAGTTAGATCACGCAATGGGACTGAGTTCCTATCTTTGCAACCATTTTTTACTTCATGTGGCGATGAATTTCAGCGACTTTGATGAAGGAATCAAGAGCTGAAACGTCGTAGAACAAGATATCTAAGAGATTGAAAATCGGAGGTGTCGGGTAACTTGCAGAACGAGAGTGATTTCTCAAAATTAAGGTCCTACACTCAAATTCATTCCTCCAAACCAATTCCTTTAGCTTGAGGAAACGATAAGGAAGAGAATTTGTGAAGAGATCGAGCCTTGAAAATTCCTAGAATCGGCTACCCAATAAGAATTCCTCTGTTTTTACTCTGGCAAGAAATCATATTTTGGACGAACTATGGAAGCAAATATCTTAGGCTACAATACATGAAAAGGTATGAAATCAATCCCTAACTCTTCCTTGTAACACCCTCTTTAAGTTTCATGAAGGAATTGAGGGGAGAAATGGCTATCGAAACTGGGGAGGGCGAGTTTCAGACTACGACGTTATATATTGGCCCCGTCTTCTTCCTGTCTTGAGGAAGAAGACGATGACGTGGCCGGTTTAGTTGAACCGGCCATGTCAACCCAAAACTTGACCTTCCCTCGAGTTTTTTCAATTTTAAGCCCTTTCCAGACCGATTCTCATGAAAAACTTTATGGTTCTAGAGAGTAGACACAATAAGGAGTCTGTGGAAGGACATTTGAGGTAATTACGATACTGGAAGCTCAAGAATGGAGGTCACGAACATCGACAACGAGGTAACAAAGGTTACAAGTTGTATGACATGCAATCTAAAAAATTCTTTATCAGTCATGATGTTAAATTTTGTGAAGATGATTTTCTTTTTTCATCAGATTCACAAATTCTGACATTGGCTCCTTCAACTCCCATTTTACCACTTCATGATTCATCCTACTCAAACATCCATTCTAGTCCTCCACCACCTTCTATTCCTTCACCTACTACTTCGTGGTCTCCTCTGCCTTCTGTTCCTTCTCCAGATTCACCCACTAGTTCTAACCTTATCCCACCTGATACATCAGTTCCACTCCGACGTTCTACTCGTACAAAATAGCCTCCGCTTGTCATAATGATTATGAGATGACTTCTAGAGCCAATCATTTAACCTCTAGCTCAAATCCCAACATTGACACCAGGTATCCCCTTCATCATTACCTTTCATTCTCTTGTTTTCCTCCTACTCAACGTGCTTTTCTAGCTCTTATTATAGTCCAGACAAAACCTAAAACCTATGATTAGGCAGTTGGCGACCCATTACGGCAGCAGGTTATGAATGATGAAATTGCAGCTTTGGAACGTAATCATACGTGGTCTCTTGTTCCTCTACCACCTAGCCATAAAGCTATTGGCTGTCGTTGGGTGTACAAGATTAAACACAACTCTAATGGTTTTGTTAAATGTTATAAATCTCGACTGGTAGCAAAGGGATACACTCAGGTTGAAGGTGTTAATTACAAAGAGACATTTTCGCCTACGGCGAAACTTACAACACTTTGTCTGCTTACTCACTATTGTCGCTGCTCGAAAATGGTTCACTCATCAGTTGGATGTTCAAAATGTCTTTCTCCATGATAATCTAAATGGTTCTGTTGAATGTTATAAATCTATATGTCGGCTCCATAAATCTCTTTATAGTTTAAAACAGGCTTCTCGCAGTTGGTTCTCCATATTCTTTACCACTATACAAAATGCAGGCTACACTCAGTTCAAAGCAGATTACTCTTTATTTACTAATAGTAAAGGTACTTCTTTCACTGCAGCTCTTATCTTTGTTGATGATATTCTGTTGACAGGTACTGATCTAAAAAAAATTCAACATCTCAAGACTAGTTTACTCGAGAAATTCCTTATCAAAGATTTAGGGAATTTGAAATATTCCTAGGCATTGAATTTTTTAGGTCTAGAAAAGAAATTTTTATGTCTAAAAGAAAGTATGCTCTGGAAATTCTTCAAGACACAGGTCTTACAGGAGCAAGTCCAGAAAAATTTTCTATGGAGCAAAATTGAAACTTTCTTTAACAGAAGGAGAGAAGTTGATGATCCATGTAAATACAGACGATTGATTGACAGATTAATATATTTATCGATTACTAGGCCTACATAGTGTATTCAGTTCGTATGCTTAGTCAATTTATGCTCTTCGAGTTCTGAGATACATCAAAGATACAACTGGTCAAGGACTTGTACTACCATCTGAAAACAACTTAAGATTACAAGCATATTGCGACTCAGACTGGGGAGGTTGTCGAACTTCCAAACGGTCAATTTCTAGGTTCTGCATTTTCCTTGGAAATTCAATTATTCTTTGGAAGTCTAAAAAACAAACCAATGTATCCAGATTATCAGCAGAAGCCGAGTATCGAGCTATGGTAAATACTTGTTTAGAGTTAACTTGGTTAAGATACATTCTTCAAGACATGAAAGTTCCACTGTTCGAACCAACATTAGTGTATTGTGATAATCAAGCAGCATTACACATAACAACCAATCAAGTTTTTTACGAACATACGAAACACATTGAAATAGATTGTCCTATAGTTCGAGAAAAATTACAAGATGGAATCATCAAATCATGTTATGTTTTGACTAAAATGCAATTGGTAGATATTTTTACAAAAACTTTGGGAAGACATCAATTTGATTTTTTGAAAGACAAGTTGGGTGTGATTGACATACACTCTCCAATAGATGTCCGGCTTAATTCTTCGACAATCCCTTAAATTTTACTTAACTTAGGATTCATATAGATTTTTAACGATTCCTACAAGTAAAACATGAGAAAAGTCTAGATTTGTTTGAAAAATTTCTATACTTTCCTCATCGTGAATCTCCCACTTCGCTCAATCTCAAGTCACGGTTTCATAATTGTATGTCATATTTTGGATACCTCATATCACAATCCATGTCCTACATTGTGACACCTTTAAATCACCTCAAAACTTTTACATCTACGGTTGTCCTCAAACTTTCCTTTAAAATCTCACAATGATAGTTAATAGGACGTTAGGATTATTTTCACAAAGATAAGAAACATTAATTAAATTGTATGTCACTCGGCATTGTATTTTTAGACATATTATATTCCAAGAAATATTAAATCTAAATGGAAAGATTAAGAATTTTTTACATACTTAATAAAAGTTAGGAGTTAGAATAACGGAAGGAATTCGGTGAATATCTTTAATAAGGTGAAGCACCTTGACATAAGTGAGAACGAATTCGAGGAGCAAAAGCAAGCTAATTTGTAGTTAGATAGAACTTAGGCTAAGGCCATCCAAGTAAGTGGTTTTACTATTGACATGGTTATATTTGATGTTGACACGTGTCTCGTAGTTCTGCACGTGTCATATATATCAATATGTGTGAACTTTTTATGGATAAATATTCTTATAATATGATATGTATATGTTATAATATGTGAATTGTACAATAATACTTACAATACGAGGTGTTCAATGATATGTTTGAGATAGGATACGAGAAGGATGCATTAAACGTAATGTAACGATAGGAGTAAGATATGTTCATGGAACGTTAAGGTTAGGGTATGTATCGAAGTGCTATAGATATGAGAAAATTACAAAAACGATATGGTCACGGTCGATTGATAAAAGAATAAGATCAGGTTATGTGTAGAAAGGGATACAATTATGATAGATTGATAGAAGATAGCGTTCGATATGACTAAGGTAAGTTCATGTAATGATATGACTGTGACATGTATAAGAACGTTAAGGCTATGATAAGTTAGGAAACGATATGACCACTAAAAGTTTACGATATGATATGGTTATGATACGACATGTGAATGACGGATATATGTATATGTTGTCATATGATATGAAAATGACATGATATATGCCATGTTATGAGATATGTGATAAATTGACATGTTTACGATATGATATATTGTGATGCAATATGTTATGATACGATATGTATATGATGAAATGTTATGTTAAAAGCATGGAACGTTATGTTATGTCTCCTAAATTATGTGTATACAGCATGATACGAATGTCATGAAATCACGATAAATGACATGAAATATAACCCAGTTAGAATTATGTATGATATGAGAAATGAAAAATGAAAAATGAAAAATGATATGATATGAATGAAAAACTGAGGTGTGGTTATATTTAATAATGTTGAAAACGAAAAAATATTGGGACCTCATGCATTTGGGGATACCCCTATTCCATCACGATAGTACGACGCATACACCACAAGGCAGGTGAAGTAGCATCATGTGTTACGTAATGCTGCCGTGACGGTTACTAATTCTAATAAGCGTTCGGCTTAATTCTTCCACAGTCCCTTAAATTTTACTTAACTTTGGGTTCGTATAGATTTTTAACGATTCCTACCAGTAAAACTTGCGAAAAGTCTAGATTTGTTTGAAAAATTTCTATACTTTCCTCATCGTGAATCTCCCACTTCGCTCAATCTCAAGTCACGGTTTCATAATTGTATGTCATATTTTGGATACCTCATATCACAATCCATGTCGTATATTGTGACACCTTTAAATCACCTCGAAACTTTCACATCTACCGTTGTCCTGAAACGTTCCCTTAAGTCTCACAATGATAGTTAGTAGGATGTTGGTCAAAGTCAATAGAGGGGCATTTTTCCCTCATACTATTTTTCGGGGTCCGTGGAGGCCCTCGACTATTATTATATATATAATTGTTTTATTTTAAAAACAACAAAAATAGTCACAAACTTATTATCATTTGTATTTTGCAACATCTATCACAATTTAATTTAAACCGTTGACAACAAAAATAGTCACCAACTTGTTATCATTTATATTTTAGATTTTTTTTTCTTTTCGATGGATTTAGGTTTTATAGAGAATAAGTATATAAGAGTTCCATGAGACTTTGTAGTTGTTGAATATTGTATCCTTTAAACATCGAAGGTTGATTGTAGAGACTTTTATGAGTGAGGCCTCCCTTAAATAAAGTTGCTATTTTATCCGACCTTTGGTTATACAGTTGTTGAATCTTGTTGTATAATTTTATATTATCCCTATGATTTTCGAGCTGAAAAATGATAATCACCTTCTATTTCATAAAAGATAAGTTGTTATTTGTTGTTTTCGAGCCCACTTCTAAAAAATATTGTTTGTAAGCCTCACATGATGCTCAAGCCCATTTCTAGCAGATATTGTCTATTATGTATCGTCGTCAGCATAATATTATGACCGTCTGCCTAACAGTAAGCCCTCTTCTAGCACATATTACGCGTTACGTATCACCGTCAGACTCATGGGTAAGCTCAAGCCCACTTATAGTAGATAGTGCTTGTTACATATCATCGTAAGCCTAACGGTAAGCTCAAACTCATGTTATGTATCGTTGAGCCTCATGGTAAGCCAACTTCTACTAGATACTGTCCATTACATATCCTTGTCAATGGTAAATTCAAGCCCACTTTTAGTGGATATTGCTCATTACGTATCCTCATTAGCCTGACGGTAAACTTAAGCATTTCTAACAGATATTACTTGTTACGTATCTCTGTAACGGTAAACTCAAGCCCACTTTAGCGAATATTACTCATTACGTATCGCCATTAGCCTAACGGTAAACTTAAGCCCATTTCTAACAGATATTACCTGTTACGTATCTCCATAAGCCCAACGGTAAACTCAAGCCCACTTTTACCAGATATTGCTAGTTACGTATCCTCATCAACCTAATGTTAAGCTTAAGTCACTTCTAGCGGATATTGCCTGTGAGTCTAACTGTCAGCTCAAGCCCACTTCTAACAAATATTCTTTTTTAGGTATAGCCATGAGTGTCACGATAAGCTCACTCGTAGTAGATATTGTTCATTTTCATCCATAAATGTGAGATTGAGCCAACCACTTGCAGATATTGTGGAACCTCACAATAAAAAATAACTTGTCGAGAATGGGAATCAGATTTAAACCCATGCCCTTCCAAACCCATACATGAGACAAGTGCCTTAAACCAACTCGACCATCTTGAGTGTTCGTTTAATATTTTTTTGTAACAGTTCAAACCCATCGCTAGCAGATTTTAAGACATGTCTTGGTCATATCTGAGAGCTAAGAAGGTTTATTGGATTCATAAGCCAAGTCTAATGTTACTCTATTAGGAGAGCTAAGATTTAACTCTAGCTTTTGGCTCTACGTTACTCTATTTTGACTCCTTGAGTCTTTCTTTAGTACGGGAGCACTAGGTTCTAGACCATTTGATCATCGCTCATGATTCGAAGGTACTCTGTCTATTTGAGGCATCTTGACCTAGGTCATCGTCGAACAAACCTGATTCTAACAGGGAGAACAACAGTCAAACACCTGGAACAACAGTCAAAAGCCTGGAGAACAATATTGAGTTGCATCGAGTACATAACTCGTTTTTAACCCTCCCCATATTTCCTCCTAACAACAACAACCCAATACAAAATAGTTGGATTTTTTATTCAATGGAGATCGAATTTAGCACATGTAATTGTGAACGAGCAAGATATTTTAGGAATTTAGGCCTTTCTACGGTAAACGTAACATCAAAATTGTTGATGTAATTATTGCAACATGTTTGTTCTTCAATTTTTTTGAATTAGAAAATAGTATTAATCATAGAAAAGTTTGATATAAAATTAGCATCATAATTCAAGAATGTACGGGATTAGAATCAATTTAAGTTGACAAAATTGGATGAAGATATGATAAAACAAAATCGATAAACGAACAAAAACCAGGATAGGAATTAACAAACTGCCTTGAAAAGAAACTAAACCCAACCTAGAATCAATTGACACCATCCCCTTTTCTGTCGCAGCCCAATGCAATTCACCAAAAGTCCAAACGCTCATGACCCAATATCCATAAGTAGCCCAAATCCAATACATTTCGAATCGATCCAAAAATGCGTATCGACTCCATCGATCTGACACCGAGTAATCTCTCTCGGACGACTCTCTAATATCTTCTCTGATGACTCTCATTTTACCCCATTTTTCCTATTCTGGACCCCTATCCTACCTTTTTTTCACCCTTCTGAACTTGATTTTGACATCGTGAAAAGCTTTTGGAATGAGTACGATTAGCCGATAAACATTTTGAAAACTTAAATTGTTATAAACTAAGTTAGGGACTTAATTGAGGATATTAGGTGGATAGGATAAATTAATGAGTTCAAATATGATGTCATGGACTCACATAGGTTAACTTGAATTTCAACAGATTAGTTTGGACTAGCTTCAAGAATTAAATAGTGACTTCAACTTAAGCTACCTAGGTTAGTGACTTCACAGTTTGTTTGGTTAGATGAATTATTTGAAGTATGAACAGTGCATGTCTTGTGGCCCTTGCACGTGCGATATCTTGTCATTGATATGTTTTCTTGTTATGTTAGGATGTAGTGCTTCCCCTCATGGTTTTTAAAATGCGTCTACTAGGAAGACATTTTCACACCCTTATAAAGAATGTTTCGTTCTCCTTCCCAACTGATGTGGGATCTCACATCCCCGAAGCTTAAATTCATGGCATAAGCTTATGATGCAAGGCATAACTCCATTCTTTAGATGACATAGCATTTCTATGAGATATACTTACATATTACTTGTAATATCCTATTATTGTCATATACATGGATTTCTGATGTCTCATAGGCATAGATCCCTCATATTAACATAGTTTACCTGACATGACACATGGGCTTCATGCATCTGTCATAATCATATGATAATGCAGTAGAAAACATAGAATATCTTGTAATGTGACATAACATATAAATCATTGTATAACATTAACATAGTAAACGTCATATAATTATGAAACATGACACATGTAGGGGTCATAGGACAGACGTCGTTCATGCAACAACAAGTCATCCAAGCAAGCGAGCAGTAAAGTCACTTACCTAATTGGCCAAAGCTAGAGTTACTATCTTTTCCTTGATCCAGGTCTGAAACTACCCTCTAAGCACGAGTCAACCTAATGGGTCAACACTATCAAGTTAGAATATAATCCACCTAATGTTCTCAAATAATCCTCTTATTTCGCTTCACATCCTTTATATTGGTGAAACAGTGGCGGTAGTCGCCTCAATCGCCTCAGATAACGTAAAAAATCATCTTTCAAATGGTCCAAATTCTAAGATGGAGTAAAAAAAGATCAAATCAGGTCTTGGGTTTGGTCATCGGATCAAGCTCTAAGAGTTTGATAATTGGTGACCAATTGGGCCATGGACATGTTATTTTAATGGACTGTATCGATCATTTGGCTACAGTAGTCATACTGTAGGCATCGCAGGTGTAGTCATCATTGGTTCCATTTTCAAGCCTAACTCTGAACCTGCTTCTTTTTTTTTTCTTTCTTCTCTTGTTCTCCAAATTTGTCGAAAGATGGTAAGGACGAGGGAGATGGAGAGGTAAAGAGAGAAAATTAGTTGAAACAGTTGAGAAAGTAGGGAGAAAAGTTGTTATACATGATAATGAAAGGAAGCAAGTTGGGACCTCGTGCATAATTGTGTGTTCATGCACTGGGGATACTCCTTCTTTTATGATGGTATAGACACGATACTATGAGACAAGAAAACAATCATTCTATTTATTATAATTCTACGACGGTCGCTATTCCTAATGAGTTTTCGACCTCAAGAATTCTTAGAGAATTTTCAACCGACAAGAAAGGGGCCCAAGAAGTGTGTGAACCGACTAGTGGGTCCATACTGGCACGTGTGGACTATGTGTAGAACATTAAATGCACATCCAATTAACCAACTTAAGATAGTTGCTTAAGGAATATAGGCTGCTATGATATGTCACACTTATGATTGCATGTGCTTGCATCTAACCCCAATAGCGGAGCCAGTTACGGAATATTTCTTAAAATATTCAAGCCATGTGCTACTCTCATTTTCACAGGTAACCGATGACGGTGACATCGAAACCAAGGAGGCCATGGCACATGCAAAGGGTAGTTTGCATAATTTTAATTTCGTAAACTATAGGTTAATGTAGGTTTATATACATTTAATTTAGCAACATATAGGTTAGTATAGGGTAGTTTACTTTATGTTATTTCAATTTTTGGTATTTTATTTTAAAGACCTTCTAAAAAACATGTAGGTTATTTCAATTTTTTTATAAAGTTTTGAAAGAAGAATTTCTCCATAAATTGTCTATGATATGTATAAAGTAGAGACTTTAGGTTAAATAGTAATCTCGGGTCATTATAGATTCTAAACCCATAAAAAAAATGAATGCTATGAATTGTCTCTATATGATTTTGTTGTTTACTCTTGAATCAACTTCTAATGTCATCACTCGTTTTTTCTCTCCAATACAATGAAATAACATAATTATAAAGAAGGAGAACCTTTAACCGTCTATTGCAAGTCGAAAGACAATGATTTAGGTAAATAAGGGTGTCATATAGTCTGGATTATTGAATTGATAATTTTTATTAAATACAATGAAATATCATAAATAACATGGTGTAAGTTTAAAAGACATGGTGTTATGATGTTATGATGCTATACGATGTTATATGATGTTATGATGCTATACGATGTTATATGATACTTTAAAAGACATGGTGTAAGTTTATGATATGACATGTTTTACCTGACGAGATATATGATATGATATGATTGACAAAAAGTGTGTTGAATTGGCATAATGCCCAACCTCGATATACACATGAAAAGTTGTGATAGAATGAAATGAAAGGAAAAATCTTGGGATGCCATGCATCATTGTGCATTCATGCATCGGAGGATACTCCTTCTTCTTTTACGATTGTACGGATGCATACACTACGAGGCAGGGAAACGATCATTATATTATTATAATTCTTCCATGGACACTCCAACGAATACAAACCGACGAGGTAGATCAATAAGACGCAATGTCATAACAGGCAACCCAAGCTACAACGATAACCATTGACCAGTCAATACTCTCCACTATAAGCCAAACAACACGTTTTTATGTTATTTAAGTAAGATTAATGTGAGTAAGATAGGGGTGACTATTCCATATGAACAGTAATATGATGGTTGCTATTTTTAGGCCATATTAATGTATCAATACAGTTATGTGTGAAGGTTAGGTAACCAAAGGTGCAAGACGACTTAGATCCGGTGGAAAATTACGACAGAAAAGCCATTGGAATGGCTGCGGGAAGAGAGAGAAAGGAATTTGGAAGATCGCGAGGAGTTGGGTGAAGAAGAAATAATCCATCAGATCTGGATAGAGAGAAAGGAATTTGGAAGATCGCGAGGAGTTGGGTGAAGAAGAAATAATCCATCAGATCTGGATCCAAGTCGAACATACCTGCACCAACTTACTACTCAAACAAATTTGCAACCCAAATACCAACAGCAACTTCGGCCTACGACCCAGACACTTGTGACTCGTGGCCCACAACGCCTGTAGCTCACACATTAGATTGTGTGACCAAAACTACCTGCAGCCTACGAACTATGTAATCAGCCCAAAGCCTGCGCCTTTTCCCTACGCAACCATCATGTGTGTCAACTCCTCCCTGTGCTGCATGTCATGCTTAAAAACAAGATGGCTCTGTGTGTATATATTCATCGGGCTACTTCCCCTTTTGTGATGATGAGTAAGGACACGTACAATACGATGATGGTGATCATCATGCCTTGCATGACACTCAGGGGCCAGCTGACTTTCGGATGTCGCTACGAATATCTAACTCGACTACCAGAGGCCCAGGGGGTGTGAACCACCTAAGATCCATGCTTGCACGTCTGTGTTATGTGTAGGGAAGTACTGCACATCTAATTTTTTAAGTACTGGAGGACACACCTACTATGGTTATAATGATAGGTCTAGATCATGAGTTTCATATGATTGCATTCCTTAAATAGAAGTAGCACGTGACTCGATGACTTGAGTACTCAAAGAAATACTTACTAAGTGATCCCACTATTAGGGTTAGGGAATGCAATCACATGAAACTCATGATCTAGGAGCCTATCGTTATAACCATCGCAGGGGTGACCTCTAGTCCTTAAAAAATTAGATGTGCAGTACTTCCTTACACATAACCCACATGTGCAAGCATGGATCCTTAGTCTCTTCACACCCCTTGGCCTCTGGTAGTCGAGCTAGCTATTCATAGCGACGTCCGAAAGTCAGCTGGTTCCTAAGTGTCACGCAAGGTATGATGATCACCATCATCGTATTGTACACGTCCTTACTCATCATCACAAAAGTTGAAGTAACCCGATGAATATACACACAGAATGCATAAAGTCCCTATAGTTTCTCATCTTTAAAACATCTTGGTGACACAACCCTAAGTTCCGTTCATATATCACTCTAAGTAATATGCATGCAATGGTCTTCATACATTCATCATCATTATTATAATTAGGATTTGGTTTTAGAAAATTCATCATCATAATGCATCATAGAATTTAAAACATGCATTTCATGTTAATATGGGATGACGTCATATTAAGGAATCTCATAATATTACATCTTAAATATTCGTGTTTTCATTCATCATCGTCATCATACAACATAATCATATAACAAAATCATAGAATATTATATACTATCATATGGCAATTAAATAACTCAATCACGTCATTATACGTCATACATCATATCTCATACTTCATACATCATCTTCATAGACTGAGTCAAGGAGAGCCATCTTGTTTTAAGCATGACAGGTAGCACGAGGAGGAGTTGACACACATGGTGGTGCTGTTTGGGACAAGGCGCAAGCCTCGGGCTGATTACATAGTTCATAGGCTGAAGGTAGTTTGGGCCGCAAGATCTAATGCGCGAGCTACTGGCATTATGGGCCACGAGTCACAAGTGTTTGGGTCATAGGCCAAGTTGCTGCTGGTATCTGGGCTGCAGATGGGTTTGAGTAGTAGGTTGGTGCACGTATGTTCGACTTGGATCCAGATCTGACGAATTCTTTCTTTTTCACCCAACTCCTCACGATCTTCCAAATTCCTTTCATTCTCTTCCTGCAGCCATTCCAATGGCTTTTCTGTCATAATTTTCCACTAGATCTAAGTCGTCTCGCACCTTTGATTGCCCAATCTTCACACATAACTTATTGATACATTAATACGACCCAAGAATAGCAACCATCATATTACTTTTCATCTAAAATAGTCACCTCTATCTTACTCACATTAATCTCACCTAAATAACATAAAAAAGTGTTATTTGGCTTATAGTTGAGAGTACTGACTTGTCAATGGTCATCGTTGCAGCGCGGGTTGTTCGTTATGACGTTGTGTCTTATCGATCTACCTCGTTGGTTTGGGTTCGTTGGAGTGTCCATCGAAGAATTTTAATAATATAATTATTGTTTCCTTGCCTCGCAGTGTATGCATCTGTACAATCGTAAAAGAAGGAGTATCCTCCGATGCATGAACGCACAATGATGCATGGCGTCCAGTATAACAACCTCTCTAGCATTTTCCTTTATATCATTTTATTCTATCACAACTTTTCATGTATATATCGAGGTTGTGCATTATGCCAATTCAACACGCTTTTTGTCAATCATGTCATATCATATATATCATTAGGTAAAACATATGTCATATCATAAACTTACACCATGTCTTCTAACGTATCATATAACATTGTATAGCATCATAACATCATATAAAATCATTATCGTACATTGTAAATTATCATCATACAATATAGTCACAACATCATAAATATAATGAATAAATGACACGTGCAAGGGCCACTAGCCACGTGTCGTCATACATCAAAAAAGTCGTCAAACCTATCCGGTAGTAAGAGCACTTGCTTGGTTTTGCTTAGCCAACTTTCTCCCTATATTTGAGTACGTTTGCTTTTCGTGCCACGAAATTGCTCAAAGTATCACCGATTGTTGTTTCCAATTAGAACGTACATCTCGTTTCATTAGTAACTACAATTTCTCAATTCATTTTATCTTAAATCGAGAAATTAAACCGTATACTTATCTTAATTTCCTTAAACAAGGTCGACGTTGCTTTAAAATGGTCTAAACTGCAAAAAGGGCAAAATACCCTTTACCGAGCGGAGAAGCTAGATTATGAGCTGCGAAGCAAAGTCAAGGCGTGGACGCATGTTTCCAAGCGATTGAGTTTGTTAAGTGTGGCCGTTACAGAATCTTCTTGTGTTTCATTTTTGAGAATGATATCTAACTTTCAAATTTAGTTCATTTTGTGCTTGAACTTTTTCTATAAAATCTAGATTTTGATATTCACCTTGATGACAATATTTTTTTCTTCAATAACAACTTTAATATTTTAGTCCGATGTACTCATTTTTATAATAAAAGATTCCATATATTTAAGACCTTAAATGATTAATAGACAAGTTTGTTCGAGTAGTATTACAGCAAGCACAAATATTATGTAGAAATGATAAGATTTGATGTGAAGTAAGGCAAAGTAGATGAATTTGTCTAAGAACTCCATGGATAAACGAAGTCGAATACCTTTGTTCGACTATTATATAAAGAATAACCATTCTTTTCTGCACGCCAAATGCAATGTCAATGGTTGCATCGATCTTGAAGCCAAACTTTATCCTCTGGCCAAAAAACCACCAACCCAAGCTGTAACGACCCTAAATTTCCACATACTCAGAGTCGCTACTAACGTTTGATGCTCATCTATAATGCGGAAATAACTCTTACATGAACATAATTGATAACGTAAATTTAAAAAAAAACGTTTAAAACAACTTCTTCTCTAGAAAACACAGCCATGGTCTTACGTGTTTAAATATGAAATACTGAACATTTAGAGAAAACAAAAACAAATACAAAATAATTTAAAACAATGAAATGCAAAACAACCTATTCTAACTTAAGACTAGAAATTTAAATATGAATCTACCCTATGCACGTGCCATAGTCTCTGCTCGCGACGTCGCCGTCCTCCCTACAAGTGCGCCTTGCCTTTACCTGAAAAATGATGTGGCACACGGCCTGAGTATTTCAAAGAATACTCAGTAAGTGGCCCCACTATAGGGCCATGCAAATGCAAACACATGCAATATGATTTAGGGACCTATCTCTAATCATCTTAGGGGTGGCCTCCAGTCTCGGATAAATTGGATGTGTAGTACTTCCCTACACACGACTCACACGTGCGAGTGTGAATCCCCAGGGCGCTCGCACACCCCCTGGACCCTCTGGTCAAGCTAATATGTAGCGACGTTCGGAGGTCAGCGGAACCCCATAGTGTCATGCGCCTCATGAACACCCTCATCTGTGTGCTTTCGCACCTGTGTGCTTTTGCGCTCATCATAAGGTGCGCGTCCGCACTCATCATCTCTAGGGGAAGTAGCCCTATGCTTATGAACATACAAAATGCATGAGGTCCCTCTAAATCCATCGTAATGTCTCTTCTGACACAACCCTCTAGTCTCATCTCTTTGTTACTCTAGGTAACGCATACTTGTGGATATTTATATTAATATCATTCTCATGCTCTTAGGGTTGTGTCCTACGTCGATCTAACGACATGATGCAATATGGCACTCATCATCATCTAGCATGCTCAATATGGAAAGCATCATCATATTAAGGTAAAAATCATGCAATCATCATGCTCATCATAATGCCACAACGTGCGTCAAACATATCAAGCGTCACTCAACAAAATATGTATATACCGCACATATCATCAAGCATCATAATCCACACATCATCATAACTCATACAATTATTTAGCCTATCCTATAGTAAGGCCACTTACCTGGTTGGCCTTAGCCGAAGTATTCCCTAATTTAATTAACGTAAGCTCCCGTTCCTCGAGAGCTGCTCCAAAGGTTGCTAGAGTTCGCTTTATATCGAACCGTTCGTCACCTTTCGTTAGCATTTCACATTTTAATTAATAATCCAACTAACAATGTGAAATACAGCTCTAAAACGGTCTCAGTAAAAATCGAATTCCACGTTTTCATTGTTTCTAAATTTTGGTTGGGTAGTAAAACTTAAATTGAAAATATGTCAATATTATTTCATGGTGCTTCAATCATTCAATCCAACTATGGTTTGTTATTGGTACAAATAATAATAATTGCTCACATCTTCCATTTTCCTTCTCTCTATCTTCTTTTTATTTCATATGAATGACTATGCAGTTATAAAATAATATTCAATCAATTCTGTTTTCTTCTCCTCCCTAGCAGTCATCAATCAACAGAAGCCATTTTCAATATTTTTTTTTCTTCTCTTTCTTAAAAACTACTATCATTAACAGAA
>NW_019268640.1:91132-113368 GCF_002738365.1 Cucurbita moschata
TTTTTTTTTTCTTTTGTCTCTTTTTTTTTCTTTTTTTCGGGTTGTTACACAAGCTTTCCATAATTGCTTCTAAAGTTACACCAATACAAACTCCACACAGCCGACAGAAAAGCTATGTAGACTTAAGACACAAAAACTTTGAGTTAAAAGTAGGAGACCATGTATTCCTAAAAGTTAAACTAAGTCCTAGGTTTATTTGTAATAGCCCAAAATAATAATAATAATAATAATAAATAAATAAATAAACAAATAAAAATAATTTAAAAAAATATATACATCAAAATAATAATAATAATAATAATAATTCATAAATAAATAAATAATAAAAAGGATTACTTAAAAATAAAAATAAAAATAAAATTTACCCACCTCTCTCCACTAACCTCTCATCCCAACGGCATCCTCTTTCCTCTATCCCACAGTATGTTCCTCCAAAAATAAAATAAAAAATGTCAGATTTGAGAAAAAGTAAAATGGAATTTCAACAGAAGCAGATATGATAAAGATTTACCTACAGAGATTTTGGTCTGTTATTACGGTAAAATTTTATCTCAATTTTCTTTTTCCTTTATAGTTATGGTTATAAGAAATTAATTTAGGATAAAATTTATTCCATATTTTACCAGATCTATAATAATCAGATCTCATGTTCAATTAATTAGATTTTTTTTTGTTAGCATTTGAGTTATAGGAAATAAGGTTAGAATCAGTAAAATTTTAGTTGGAGATCTATAAATTTATATGATAGTAGCCAAACAATCGATTAAAATTGGCCAATAATATCTGTTTAAATGAAAATGAATATAAGGCTAGAGATCTTGTTTACATAATTGAAAATGTTTACAGAATTGAAAATCTGTTTACAGAATGAAAATAATTACAAAGAGAGAGGAGGGAAGATTGAGGAAAAATTTGTAGAAAAGAATTGAGAGGCAACCGATAAAAAGAAGAAGATAAAAAAAAAAGAAGATTATGAAATTAAAAACTATAAACTAAATATAGAGAGAAAGTTAAATACAGAGTAGTAAAACCAAGAATAACTTAAATAGTTGTATATTTTATACAACAGTAGCTATGTAAAATAAGGTGTTTAATAAAAATATAATTATAGACATATAATATTTCAAAACTTTTTAACCACGGACCTATGTAAATTAGAGAAATAATTTTGTAGATTTCAAACTTTAAACTGATGTCATGGGCTCACATAGATTGACTCGGATTTCAAAGGACAGAATCAAACTTTCATTAAAGATATACTCGTGACAACGACTTAAGCTAGCTAGGTAAGTGGCCTTACTGTCGGCATGGTTATATTTGATGTTGACACGTGCCTGCACGTGTCATATATATTGATATGTATGAATTATCTGTGAATCGGTATGCTTATATTATGTTTATGTATATGTTATAATATGTGAATTGTATGATAATAAGTACGGTACGATGTGTTCAAGGATATGTTTGAGATAGGATACAAGAAGAATGCACAAAACGAAATATAACGATAGGAGTAAAATACGTTATGAAACGTTAAGGTTAGGTTACATACCGGAGTGGGATAAGAGAGATTGATGGAAGAATACGGTTAGGTTACGGGTAGAAAGGGATAAGTGTGTGATAGATTGATAGAATGATAGCGTTAGGATTGATAGAACGATAGTGTTAGGTTACGTTCTTGTGATGATATGACTAAGGTACGTTCACGTCATGATATGTCTGTGATAGGTATAAGAACATTAAGGCTATGATAAGTTAGAAAACGATATGACTACGAAGTGTTTACGTTAGGACTTGTTTATGATATGATACATTGTGATGCAATATGTCATGGTATGATGTGTATATGATGAAATGTTTATGTTAAAAGCATGAAACGTTATGTTAGGTCTCTTAAATTGTGTGTATACAGCATGATATGAATGACATGAAATTATGATAAATGACATGAAATATAACCCCGTTTGAATTATATATGATTTGAGAACTGAAAAATGAGAAACGATATGATATGAATGATAAACAATATATGAAACGATATGGAAAATGATATGATATGTACATAATGCTAGCGGGGTTGTATTAAAGAATAATGAAAATGAAAAAGTTTTGGGACCTCATGCATTATGTGTGCTCATGCATTTGGGGGGATACCCCTATCCATAACGAGGGTACGAACGCGTACATCCAATGGCAGGACAATGATTGTTATGCTTTGCATTGCGCTGCCATGACAGTTACTAGTTCTAGCGGGTGTCCGGCCTAAGGGGCTCCCAGAGTATGCCCACCGGATAAGGAAAGTGGCCCAGCGGTGTGTGAAATAGCTGGTGAGCCCATACTCGCACGTATGGGCTGTGTGTAGAGTATATGGTACACGTCCAAAATTACCCGTTAGGATAGCACTGTAGGGAAAACAGAATGAAAGATCGGTCCCATCATCTCATTGCATGTGATTGTTGCATTTAACCCCAATAGTGGGGTCACTTACTGAGTATTTCTTTAAATACTCAAGTCATGTGCTACTACATTTTTTAGGTTAAGGCAAGGCATTCCTGTACGGTTGACAACGGTATCGCAACTCGAGACCATGGCACATGCATAAGGTCGTGGTATTTATTTTCTTAGACTTAGGCTATAATAGGATGTTTTTAATTTAAACTCTTACTCATTTTATTTAGTCTTTTGTTGTGTCATTTTAAAGATGTAAACACGCAAGACTATGGCTGTGTTTTAAGATAAAGGTTATGTTTTATGAAATTTAAATGATGTCTTCCGCATTCAATGTTTATGATACGTATACAGTAGCAATCTTAAATTAAGTAGAAAATTTTGGGTCATTACATTATCGGTCCTTTCGCAATACTGGAAAGGATTGGACCGGTGGCCTATAGACTCGTGCTACCCCTAAACTTGTATACGTTACATATCGTATTTCATGTATTCATGCTATAGAAGTATACCTTAGATCCTTTGCACGTACCGACTCATGATATGCTCTCCCGTATAGAAGACCTAACGTATAAGGAAGACCCGGTGCAAATATTAGACAGGGAGGTCAAAAGACTAAGGAACAAGGAGATAACCATTGTGAAGGTCCTATGGAAAAATCATCAAGCAGAGGAAGCCACTCGGGAAAGAGAAAAAGAGGTGAGAACCTTCTATCTGACATGTTTTTGGACTTGCACTTTCAAAAATGAAAGTTTTTAAAAAGATGGGAGAATTTGTAACACCTAAGAACTCAAAGGCTTCCAAAAAGGGTAGTGTAGTGTACTTAGGAGATGGTACAAAACTAGTTCAAATTGGAAAAGAAAATGAGTAAAATTGAATTTTTCCAATTTTTTGAAAACTTCCTAGATTTTTAATAGAGAATGAATTTGCTCGATAGGTGAAAAATGGTAAAGAATGGATAAAGAATTGTTGGGCAAATTTTGGAGTTTTCAAGAAAATAATATTAAAATAATAAAAATTGACCAAATTACCAAAATACACCTTAAAATATTGATAATTACAAAAATGCCAATCTGGCAAGAATCATATTATCCACCATGACAATCAGCACAAAATTCATTTAATTTCAAATCTCATCCGTTGGATCTCCTCCAAAATTCGATATAATCTAGAACACACATAAATCATCACATCCAAAGATTAGAATTTAAAACCAACGTTTGCAAGGCTCTAATCGGAGTAGATAATCTTGGCAAAAGATCTAGAAAACTCAAGAATGGAATTATGGCAATTTTGGACGTTTCAATAGCAGTGGATCATCCATCTATAAATTTTTTTATCAAGGGCAACTTATAAGAGCAAAAAGCTAGCATAATCGAGTCCTCAATAGTGAGTAATGAGTGTTTAGATTTTGGGTCTTGAATTCTTCGGTTAACCTCAAATTCGAATGCTACATCGATCATTCACAAACTTTTTTCTACACGTTCTAAGGAAGATTACCCATAAGTTTGGTGAACGAAGGAAGCTTAAAAAACGTCACTATCCTATTCCCCCAATTCTATCCGTCATTGAAGGAAGCACAAATAAGTTTTCGAACCCGATCGGAGGCTACAAAAATATTCACAAGACGAGGCCTATCCTAATCAATTTCTACATACTTAAGGATAATTCTCGAAGAAGGTTGCGAAGAGAGACGACCCTAGACACACATGTAATCGAAGAAATTTGACATTGGGTTACATTTTGGGGCAAAACTCAAATTCTTGCTTACGGTCCTTAATGGCCGAAAAAACGAGAAGCAAGAACAAGAACTAAGAACAAAAACCTTCAACAAAACTAACGACAAGGTCAAGAACAAAAACAAAAAATATGAAATAGAACCTTGATGAAGAATAATAATAGTGATGGAAAGGCTATACATATGTATAAATCTCTTGTCGATGAGTCATGTAAGGAAAAGAATAAAAATATATTTTGTTTTATTCCCAAAAGCTTCATATTGAATTGTATAATTTGCAATTTAAAATGATATATTATATAAAAATATAGGATTATTAGTGTAGTATTGAATCTGAGATGGTTGACATATAAGAGAATTGTGGTTACACAACTTAAGGAGTATATATATATATATAAAAGGTTTGGTGCCTTATCCTGTTAACACAATAAAGATGGCCTACTTTGTAATTGTTACAAATTATTTGATCCAATTCGTAAATGTGGAGACATGTGAGTATTGATATGTTATGCAATGAGTTCGTATAAAACTAAACAACAAAATATTTAATATCTCTTTACCAATATATTCGTTGATAAGATTAATATTCCACATGATGATCATATGTCACTCAATCTTAATCCTGAGTAAGTTATAAACTTCTTGCTACGAGGGCTTGTTCTTTGATTTGTTTGAGTGAGAATGACTTTTATAGACAATTCAATGTACCTACTATGGGGACTTGACAAAGTGGGGAGCTGGGAACGTAATCTTAAAAGACAAAGTAGGGAGCTGGGAACATAATCTTAAACGTATTCACTCCTTCCAGTAGTTCCCTTTAGTGTTGATTTTAGTAAAGGAACAACTAGGCCTCTGCCCTCTCACTAACTTAACAGTGACTTTGTCGTTGGTTTGATCATTAAAAAATTGTTAAATTGGGAATCAATTTTAATTAGAGTGTAAGATATAAATACAGGGGTAAAATAAACTTTTTACCTAGCAACTCAGGAAGGATTGACTCGCTTATAATGATTACATCTATGAACACATGTAGTATGATTTGAAATTATGGATTCTCATGTATGTGTAAGTCATGAGTAGGAATACTTTCCCATATTGTTTTGTATGGACATGTATACCATGATATGATATGAACTCCTTATTTATTTATTTATTTTTGTAGGTTTCCAATAGCGTGAGTGAGCGCAGCCAATAGACAAACCTAGGGGGACGTATACGAGTCTGCCTAGTAGGTTCATGAATGCGTATGTGAACTTTGTATAGAGAAGTACTATGCATCCAAGCTATGTGTAAAAGAATGTAGAACTCAAAGAAAAATTCCGAAAAGATAGGTCCCACTTTATGATGATGAATGCCATATTGCATCATGTCGATAGATCGAAATAAGACACAACCATAAGTGCATGAAAATGATATTAATATAAAAATTCACGAGCATGTGTTACTTAATGTAACAAAGAGATGAAATTAGAGGGTTGTGTCAGAAGAGATGATAAGATAGGATTTAGAGGGACCTCTTGCATGTTGTATGTTCATAAGTTTTGGGATGCTTCCTTAGAGATGAAGAATGCGAATGCATACAATATGATGATGAGGGTGTTCATCAGGAGCATGACACTAGCGATTCCACAGACCTCCAAACTTTGTTGCAGATTAGATTGACTAGAAAGGGTCCAAGGGGTGTGCAAGCGCACCTGGAGACTCATACTTGCACGTGTGAGTCGTGTGTAGGGAAGTACTACACATCCATAGTTGTCTGAGACTAGAGGCCACACATAGATGAGATAGAGATAAATCCAAAAAGCATGATTGCATGTGTTTGCATTTGCATGATACCCTATAGTGGTGCCACTGACTGAGTATTCTTCGAAATACTTAGGTCGTGTGTCACATCATTTTTGAGGTAAAGGCAAGGCACACATATACTAGAACAACGACATCGTGAGCAGAGACTGCGGCACGTGCATAGGGTAAACTCATATTTAAATTCCTAGTCTTCAGTTAGAATATGTTATTTTGCATTTTATTGTTTTAGTTTATTTTTTTATTTGTTTTTGTTTTCTATAAATTTTAGTATTTCGTATTTAAATACGTAAGACTATTACTGCGTTTTCCAGAGAACATGTTTTTTTAAAATGTTTTTTACATTTATATTATAAATGATGTTTTCTTTTTAGAGTTATATTTTCGCATTAGAGATCATTAGACGTTAGTACGACTATGAGTATGTAGAAATTTAGAGTAGCGACTATGACTGTGCAAAACTTTTTAAGAATGAAGTTTTAGATTGACTTGAATAGTGTAAAGTGTGAGAATTGTTAGGGAATAGGATGTGATGTTTATTTATGACTTACCCTGTGACTATATTACGACATATAATAAATCACTACATATATATAGTAAATAGCTATATAGTAACTATATATATATAGTAAATAGCTATACAGTAATAAGAGTAAAGAAGTATACACTAAATTGAATTATGAATATATATATATATATATATATATATATTCTCCTAGGTAATCATTTGAAGATATACTTACTATATTTTCCGTAAGCTTTCTAAGTCATTAATACATTAGTTCAATCATATTGTCAAATTTAGGCTTCACCACTTTGATTTCTTCAGCTTATGCATGCTTTCTTTGATGAACTCCTCCATTGTTTTGTCTCCTTACTTGAAGCTTACTTTCTTTGATGAACTCCTCCATTGTTTTGTCTCCTTACTTCGAAGCTTAGGGAGGTCTCCTAATTCTCGAAAAATACCTCCTTAAAGAGGACTAAAAAATTGTCTCCTCAATCATGCTTATCGTTCTTGAGGTAGTTTTTCACTAAAAGTGTGTCTTATCCTGTAAAATCAAGTGGCACATTGGACTTTATACGGCTCTAGGAAGATCATATAAATGGAAAGCAATCTATATTGCTTCTAATCATGCCTCGACGGCTACTGAATCCCCTTTTCTCCATCAAATGTTAGTAGATCGAATTTTAGGAAACAAAATTCTTCAAAGGTCCCTTGGGACTCTATGGGGTCTGTGCATCCTAGCTAGCTGGGATAGCCTATCGTATCTAGTTGGTCTATGTCTCCATTGTGGTACCATAAATGATTATAAGGCCTCAATAGTGGCCGTAGTAGTTCGTTGTACTCTAGGTGTAGCCTTACTAGGAATGGGTCTTTGTTGGGTCTCAGTTTGTGTGTTTCGAGCGCTGGACATTATTTCCTCGAGTGCACTCTCTGTGGAGTTTTTGGAGGCCAACCTTTTGCCTATGTGCCTCACATTCTCAATTGTTGGTTCTTTTTACTTAGGTGACATGATCTATCATGAAAGAAGATCTAGGGTTACAATTTATTTTTAGGCACTAAGTGCATCATAGTAAGTCTATCTTAAATAAGTAACCCTAATCATGCAACCATAATTTATAGAACTTAGGCATCTTACCTGGTCGCAACGGGGTTTGTTTCGAGTTGGGTCATAGAGAATTAACAACTCTCTATCTAAACAAGCGTGCAAGATCTAACATCGGAAAGAAAAATCCAAAATAGTTGTATATTCATTCACTTTTTTTTTATTATTTTATTTTTATTTTTATTTTTATTGTCTTGCTCTCAACCCTTCTAGTTATTTGGTACAACACAAACATTTGAATAAATTAACATACACAATGTATTTTCCTCTTACACGAACTACAACAAATAATCCATATCCAAATTGATGAAACACACAAGATAACCTAGTTTTTGTATAGCCGTCGGTCTTCATGTAAGTTGTGATTGAAGCTATTGGGTCTCTCTCAAAGTCAAAGATTTTAATTTTTTTACCACCAAACGAGAAGCTTCACCACGAAGGAAATTATAATACAACAAAGAATAACTCCCACCATTTCTTGCAACAGGAACCACTCAATTTTAAAGGCATAAGAATTCCAATATGAGACATTTACAAGCCAAACTCCTAGCAGGTAGCTTTGTGATAAGGATGCAACGACAATGCACATAGTTATTGTTAACATCCATGAACAAATTCTACTTTTCAAAGGCAATTGACCTAAATTGAAACCAATCACCTTTATTTTCAAGGTTCTTCGTCCACAATCTTCTCATGACCTTTTTGATTGTTGATGATGTCGATGACACTTTATCGCATTCTTCTTCAATTCTACTTGGTGACCCCTTCTCATTCAAGGCGACATAATTACTCATAATGTTTTTTTTTTAATTTTTAAATATCTTACTATTTGCAAAATTTGTATCAGTAATTAAATTCTAATAAAACATTTAAATTCTTAACAAAATTCTAAAAACAAAAATAAAATTTTTAAATAAATACTTTGACTTAGTTCTAAAAATATTAATACAAGTGAATAATGTGAGCTAATAGAATTGAACTAATTTATATACTAACTTAGTAGAACAAATTACTAACTTATAGAATAATCTTAGTAAAACTGATAGTAAATTTAGTAGAATAAATTACTAACTATAGTAGAATACGTTTTGCACTGGTATTACGAAGATTGTCAGTGATATGAGAGGGAAGTTTAGGAAGCTAGGTAGTGATTTCTCCTCTATAAAAAGTCATTAGATGTATGCTCTTTTCAGTACAACATGAACAAAGAGAATTGAAAAGCTTAGCGCTTAAGCTTTGCTTCAAAAGATCTCTCCCCTCAAGGTGTTCTTTTGCTTCTTTTACTTGTTTCGATATATTCCGATCGAAGTCACATCTAACAATAATAAATTCATACAAACTTGTGCAGAACTTGATGGTGTTAATATAACACATGGAGAAGCAATTTGGATCTTAAGCACTCTAAGTACATCAATTATAGTAAATTAGCTAGCATATTCAAAAGCATTAAAACTCAATGAGTTTGAATACTAACCTTTTGTCGCTCAAGTTTCTTTTTCCTCACAAATCGATTCCGAACCACCACTAGCGTTTTCTTCACTATTCTCCGTTGCCTTAGAACGGGATTGTGGAATCCGGTGAGTGACTAACTTGGGAGGGATTTAGTATATATGAAGAGAGAGTTTGTGAGAGGTTTTTCTCATGGTTTTTTCCAAAAGGAAGACCTTCCATATACCATGATCACTCTATTTATAGAGTCATGTTTGTATGTTCATGCAAATTGGAGATCACCAAATTTTGACACTCAAAATTCCACTAAAATGTTTGGGATTATGTGGTAAGCATGCAAGTTTGAGTTCACCAAATTTTCACACTCAAAATTCCAGTAAAATTTGTGGGGTTTATTTGCCAAGCATGCAAGTTTGGTTAATTCAAATTTTGACACCTCAAAATTCTACAGACTCAAAAATGGATTTTTCCATTAAATAAAGTCAACATTTTGACTTTCTTCCTCTTGATTCAACCATTAATTTGAATAATTAATTTCAAATTAAAGTAATATTAAATGATTAATTAAACTATTTAATTAATATTTAATATTAATTCAAATGCCAATCCCAATCAATTCCGACACATATTTGATTAAAATCTCACATTCTCTCTTTTTGTTTAATTCGTAAATAAAACAAAAATGCAGTTAAATATATCGTATATATGTAGCACATAATTTCCTAATTTGAATTCGAACAGTTCGAACTCACTTGTTACACTGTTCTATGGTTTAGTTCGATATGAGCTAGCAGAGGGACCTAATGGACCTATTTCTGTCCATTTGATATAACCATGATTAAGTCGATCCTTCACAGGTTGTTCGTAACTAGAGCTGGGTCAATTTACCGTTTTACCCCTGAAGTTACTTCTTGTGCCTTATGTCTCACTGATCCTCTATGAACAATTGATTTTTGGTCCAACCAGTAAACTGAATCCCTCTCAGGCCAATGAGAGGGTGGGGCCCCTTATTCAAGACCTGGAGTTAGTGCTTAAGGGAACTACCTCTCTTCTATCCCTAAAAGTGGGTAGGAGTGAATTCCATCTTGCACCCCACGTCTCCAGCCATTCACCCAGTTTTACCCTTGAAATGGGAGGCCTATTGAGTCGGCAAACTCGAGCCACTCTCACCCATGTAAATCTAAGGATAATTCTGAATAAACAGGAGTTCGTGGTTAGCTCAGGATTAAAATCGAGTTACCTAGGTCATCGAACAACAGTAAACGACATTATAAAGTGAGAGTGATTTTCTTCATGGTCCGATCTTACGCAATACTCATTGCATAGGACACCCCAACTCACATGTTTCCACATGTACAATTTAGTGATCACATTGTTTATGTCATATACAAAAGTGGGCCTTATCCATAGTGTCCCCAGGATAAGGTACTCAGTCTTATCCCCATACTATAGATCATTTTGACCATATACTTGAACTTGATCCACTCTTATATCTCTACATATAGTTCAAGTAATAATACTATAGTCAGAGTGTTCTTAGTTTATTGGATTTAAATTAATAATCGTAAAGTTCACTTTATTCAATAACATTCTTTACTTAATAAACAACAATAATAACTTTATTGAAAATAGAATATGTTTTTGTTTACAAACTATGAGTTTTAGGACATAAAACCCAACAAACTCCCATTTGGACTAAAACTTTAGTGGGGTTTTATAAAGTTGAGTAGAGAGAAAGACATAAACACAATAAACTAGGGCATCACATACTCATGCCTTTTCTCCCACTTGCCCTAAATTACATTACTCGTAGTCCTAGACTCACTAGGTGCCCTTCAAACACTTTAGCCATGAGGGGTTTTGTAAATGGATCAGCAATGTTGTGCTCTGAAGCTATCTATGTGACGATCACATCTCCTCGTTGCACAATCCCTCTTATGAGATGATATTTGCGCTCAATATGTTTTCCTTGCTTATGGCTTCTTGGTTCTTTCGAATTTCCAACTGCTCCACTATTATCACAATAAAGAGTGACGGGAAGATGCATATTTGGAACGACTTCAAAATCAGTTAAGAACTTCCTAAGACATACAGATTCTTTCGCTACTTCACAAGCAGCAACATACTCAACCTCCATGGTGGAATCAACAATGCAACCTTGCTTTATGTTTCTCCATATTATTGCTCCTCCGTTCAGAGTGAAAACAGATCTCGATGTCGATTTCCTCGAATCTATATCGGTCTGAAGATATGAGTTAGTGTACCCTTAAAGGATCAGATCCTTAGCGCCGTACATTAGCATATAGTCCCTCGTTCTCCTAAGATATTTGAGGATATTTTTAACGGCAGTCCAATCAATATGTCCCGAATTGGAGTGTTATCTACTGACAATTCCCAAAGCATAGCAATGTCTGGTCAGGTACACAGCATGGCCATACATCAAACTACCGACTGCTGATGCATAGGGAATATGTTTCATATCCTCAACTTCTTGAGGTGTCTTAGGACTTTGTTCCTTTGACAAATGAACTCCATGCATGAAAGGTAAGAATCCTTTCTTGGAGTCCTGCATCTTATATCGAACAACCATTTTGTCGATGTATGATGCCTGAGACAATGCTAGTATTTTGTTCTTACGATTCCGAACAATTTGGATTCCAAGAACAAACTAAGCCTCTTCCAAATCTTTCATTTGGAATAGTGTCGCTAGTCAATGGTTAATGTCAATCAGAAATCCCACATCATTCCCAATAAGTAGGATATCGTCAATGTACAACACTAGAAAAACTACTGTAGAGTTGACTATCTTCTTGTAAACACAAGGTTTGTCAACATTTTGTTTAAAACCATAAGATTTGATCGCAGTATCAAATCTTATATTCCAAGATCGAGATGCTTGTTTCAACCCATAAATGGATCTTTTAAGCTTGCAAAACTTTTGCTTGTGATCTTGTTCAACGAACCCCTCTAGTTGAGCCATATAGATACTTTTCTAAAGATTGCCATTTAGAAAGGCAGTCTTGAAATCCATTTGCCACATTTCATAATCATAAAATGTAGCAATGCACAAGATTATTCTTATTGATTTAAGCATAGCAACAGGAGAGAAGGTTTTTTCATAGTCCACCCCCTCTCTTTAGGTATAACCCTTTGGTACAAGTCGAGCATTAAAGGTTTGTACCTTACCAGTTTGGTCTCGTTTCCTCTTGTAGATCCATTTGGAACCAATAGGTTTTACCCCATCTGGTTGATCTACAAGTTCCCAGACTGAATTGAAGTACACTGACTCCATTTCAAGATTCATGGCTTTGATCCACTGATCTCTATTTTCTTCATTCATTGCCTAATTATAGGTCAATGGATCCTCAACGTCATCATCAGGTATGATGACCTGTGTTTCTGCCAAACCCAAGTAATGACCGGGTTGAGTTATAACACTCCCACTACATCGAGGCATTCTCAATTCTTGAGAAGGATGTGATTGACCAAAAGTACGAGCTCATTCAATAACTCTTGTTGAAGGACCAGCCTAATCAACAACTCCTTTTGTTTTATTAGTTGCTTCTTTAGAAATCTCACTCAATACTAGTTTGCTGCGAGGTTGATGATTTCTTACATGGTCTTCTTCTAAGAATGTAGCATTTGTTGATACAAACACTCTATTTTCTTGAGGTTCATAAAATAGACCACGTTTTGTCTCTTTGGGGTATCCTACGAATAGGCATAATTTTGAACGACGTTCTAATTTCTTGGGGTTTTGCACGAATACATGTGCTGGGCATCCCCAAATCCTGAAGTGACGTAAACTACCTTTATGCCATCTCCATAACTCATAAGGTGTTTTTGAAACACTCTTATAAGGAACCATGTTCAAAATGTATGCAACATTCTCCACTGCATATCCCCAAAAGAATCAAGTAATCAAGCGAAACTCATCATAGACTGAACCATGTCTAATAGAATTCTATTTCTGCTTTCCGATACACCGTTCTGTTGGGGTATACTAGGGGCTAAGAGTTGAGACGTTATTCCATGTTCTATCATATAGTCCTGGAATCTTAAGTCCATATACCCTCCACCTCGATCTGATCGAAGTGTTTTAATAGTTTTTCCTAATAGATTCTCAACCTCAGCCTAATACTCTCTAAACTTTTCAAGAGCTTCGGACTTGTAATGCATTAGGTAAAATAGCCATACCTTGAATAATCATCAATAAAATTGATGAAATATTCATACCATCCTCATGCTTTGACATTCATTGAACCATAGAGATCTGTATGCATGAGTTCTAAGGTTTCTTTGGCTCTATAACCTTTTTCGGAAAAAGGTCGTTTAGTCATTTTACCCTCAAGACAAGACTCACATGGAGGTAGAGAGTTGTCTTCTAACTCATTTAGAAGTCCCCTTTTAACCAATCTCCCAATCCTATTGAGATTAATATGACCTAGTCTTAAGTGCCAAAGATAGGTATTAGGAGAAATCTTTTGTCATTTATTTTGAGTTTCGGCCGTTTTAAACATCACGGTATTTAAAATAGCTTTTGTTTAGCTCGGTTTTAACATATATAAGTTGTTTTCTAGTTTTGCAGAACAAATATGAATACCTCTTTTGCAAATGAACACTTCATTGATTTCAAAAGATACTTTATACAATTGTTCTAATAAACAAGAGATAGATATTAGATTTCTTTTTATTCCCGGAACAAAAAGTACATTATCTAATATATGAATCTATCTCCAAAAAAACAACTTTAAATTTCCTACTGGTCTTGCTGAGACAATTTCTCCTGTTCCAACCCTGAGTGTTATCTCGCCTTCCGCAAGCATTCTCCAGTAACTAGTTACCTGAGAATAAAATATATATTTCTACAACTAAAACATACTTCTACACTAAAACATATTTCTACAACTAGTAAATCATATGTAACACCCAAAAATGAAGGAAAGCCACCTATGCAAGACCAAAAGGATCCAAGGAAGGAAATTAAGAGGATTAAGCAAGGAAAGGGTCTTAGCAAGTCATTTCTATACCATAAGAAGTAATCTTAAGGACTCAAGACCTTTGGAGTAGGAGTGGGAATGAAAGTGTAAGCGAAAAGGACAAAAAGGTCATTTTTCCAATTATCAAGGATCTTTCTGGATTTTTAATTCCTTATCTAGAAGGAATTTCGAAATGTTAAAGAAGGGAAAAATGACGAACATGGGATGAAATTTTTTTAGGAATATTATGGATTTTTCGAGAAACTAATAATAAAATATTTGGAAAGTGGCATAGAACACTCACGGATGATAATAAAATATTCGGATCGCCTCCAAACTTGGATATATTCTAGAACACTCACGGATCATCACATCCAACGGCTAGGATTCAAAACCAAGGTCGGTGAGGCTCTGATTGGAGTAGATATTTCCAATGATTTTTTTAGAAAATCCAACTGACAGTTCACGACGATTCTGGAGCTCTCAATGTTGGTTTAAGTTTCCCCTATAAATTTTGAAGTTGGGGCAATCGTTTGGAACAAGAATCGAGCAAGGTCGAGCTCCCAGTCGTTGGCAATAAGTGTGTAGATTTTGGGTCTCCTACTCTGAGTTTCTTCCAAATTCAAGAGCAATTCTCCACCATTCCTCTCCAAACTTGTTCCTATAGCTTCTAAACAAGATTACCCACACTTGCTATAAAGGAATAGATTCCTGAAAGTTCCTAGAAACAATTTCCCCAATCCAATCTGCCATTAAAGAGCTTCAAGGAAAACTCAATATCCCAATCTGAAGATACACAAGTATTCTTCGATCAAGGACGATCTCAATAAGCTTATGCACCTCCAAGGAATTTTTCTGTGGAAGACTACGAAGAAAAATAACCTTAGGAACATTCCCAATTGAAGAAAATCCGTTTCGGGTTCAATTTGGGGGTAAGTGTCGAATTCCAATCTACGACCTCTTTTCTTTCAAATCAAGGATTCATTTAGCTTCAGAGGAAGAAGATGAGTAACTTTGATGAAGGAATCAAGAGCTGAAACGTCGTAGAACAAGATATCTAAGAGATCGAAAATCGGAGGTGACGGGTAACTTGTAGACCGAGAGTGATTTCTCAAAATTAAGGTCCCACACTCAAATTCGTTCCTCCAAACCAATTCCTTTAGCTTGAGGAAACGATAAGAAAGAGGATTTGTGAAGAGATCGAGCCTTGAAAATCCCTAGAATCGCCTAATAAGAAATCCTCTTTTTTTACTCCGGCGAGAAATCATATTTTGGACGAACTTTGGAAGCAAATATCTTAGGCTACGATCCATGGAAAGGTATGAAATCAATCCTTAGCTCTTTCTTGTAACACCCTCTTTAAGTTTCATGAAGGAATTGAGGGGAGAAACGGTGAGATCAAAGCTGGGGAGGGTGAGTTCCTTACTACGGCGTTATATGTTGGCCCCGTCTTCTTCCTGTTTGGAGGAAGAAGATGATGACATGGTCGGTTCAAAACCATGTCAACCCAAAACATGACCTTCCCTCGAGTTTTCTCAATTTTAAGCCCTTTCCAGACCGGTCCTCATGAAAAACTTTATGGTTCCAGAAAGTAGACAGAATAAGGTGTCCGTGGAAGGACATTTGAGGTAGTTAGGATATTGGAAGCTCAAGAATGGAGGTCACGAACATCGAAGAGATGCCCTACAGACTTGCAGGATGCCATGTTCAAGAACCTCATAAGACCTCCCACGGTACAACATGCTCATGACATAGACTACGCTGCTTGGAATGCATGAAGCCTTGAGCGTAGGTACGCAGACTGTATTATAGGGCAAGCCCTTGATGCAGTATTAAGACTACATCGCTTGGAACGCAAGCAGCCTTGGATGTAGATTTTCATACTATGCCGCTTGGAATGCATGAAGCCTTGAGCATAAGCTAAACAGACTTTATTATAGGCCAAGCCCTTGATACAGTATTAAGCCTGCATTGCTTGGAACGTAAGAAGCCTTGGATGTAGGTTTTCAAACTATGCCGCTTGGAATGCTTGAAGCCTTGGCCTAGGTTAAGTAGACCGTATCGAAGGGCAAGCCATAAGATGCGGTAAGACTACGTCGCTTGGAACGCATGAAGCCTTAGACATAGGTTAAGGCTGTGTCACTTGGAACACATGAAGCCTTGGACACAGGATTGTCAGGTGCATGTCTAGTGCCGTAAATCCTAGGGGGAGTGTCTTGAAGAACGAACCAAGAATAGAACAAGAACCTAGAAAGTACTACGGAAAAGAGAAAGATCAAGGACTAGAACATATCAAGATCCTAGTTCTAAGGACAAGAACCAAGAACCAAGAACATGGTACTAAAGCTCTTAAAGGATAACCAAGGTTTTAGAATTCAAGGACCAAGGTCCTCAAGAAAGATCTAGATAAGAACCCCAAGTCAAAAACAAGAATTAGAGGGCCTAAGTACTTATAACAAGAACAAGAACAAGACAAGAACAAAGAATATGGACACGATTAAGAGCCTACAAGTAGGCTACTTACTGAGTCTTGTACTCATTCCTTATTATCCATTTTTTTTTCAGGTGATAAGGAGCTGGTCGAGATCGGGAGCGAACTCTGGAGCAGGTGCCATAGACAAACCTCACCCATCATCTTCAACCCTTTTGTTTTAAAATATTTTGAGTCTATTCCTTATTTTATGTTTTAACCATTACGTCGTATTTTAAATTAGTAATGTGCGCGCACTTTTTTATTATAATGTAAACAATGTTTTAAATTTTAATGGTTTTATTTAGCGAGAAAAATTTACCCGCCTTTTTTAGTCATCGAGTCAACCCGGTCTTTACAACTCCAGGGCTATAATTTCTTCCTCCATTGTTTTTTTTGTCAAACCGAGTTTTGTGATGCCTCTTCATATGTCTCTAGTTCGTAAACTCTATCTTCTACATAGCTGCATTTGCATACTTAGGATTTGGCCTTTGGATTCTATTTGATAGCATAAGTTGTTGATGTCTCGTTTGATTTTTATCAAATTCGCTTGATTTAGTCACCACTTGCTTGTCAATATCAATGTCACTTGGATCTTCAGGCACATCAACATTGGATTGAATTTGTGTAGTTTGCTTTCCCATCATATGTTCTAAAATTTCTTCAATGTTTGAATCTGGTAAGACTTTCTTCTTCGAGGACCACCATGAAGATGCTTCATCGAAAACTACATCTCTTGATGTATAATATTTTCTACTTGTTGGATCAGAGCACTTCCATCCTTTCCTTTGATTGTCGTATCCAACAAATATACATTTGACTGCTTTCTTGTCAAACTTGCTACATAGATGGTCAGGCATAAATACATAGAAAACACAATCAAATACTTTGAAGTAACTAACTGTAGGTTTCATGTCCCATAGTATCTCACATGGTGAGACGAATCCTAGCTTTGGTTGGAGAAGCTTGTTGATCACGTGGGCAACAGTTCGCATAGCTTCAGCCCAAAATCTTCCTGGAACATTCTTTGCGTCTAACATGCTGCGACAGATTTCTGCAAGGTGTCAATTTTTTCTTTCTGCTACACAATTTTGTTGTGGCGCGTTAGCACATGTAAACTGGCATCGTATACCACACTCATGTAAATATTGATTGAACTCATCTGACATGTATTCTCCGCAATTGTCTAAACGTAGACAACGAATCTTCACTCCTACTTCTCCTTCGATCATCGTCTTGAATTCTTGAAACTTTGAGAACGTGTCAAACTTTTCTTCCATAAAGAAAGTCCACACATATCTTGAGTAGTCGTCAATAAACGTCACCATATACCGCATTCCGCTGATCGATGCTTATTTGATTGGACCAAACAAATCAGATTAAATTAACTCTAATTGTTTCTTTTGCTTTAAAACTTGACTCGTTGTATGATAATTGATGAGTTTTACCATATTGACATCCAGCGCAAACAACGTCTGTTTTGACTTCAAGTTGAGGTAGACCTTTGAGCATGGATTTCTCCATAATCAGCTTCAACTTATGGTAGCTAACATGTCCCAATCATGCATGCCATAGATTTGTCGTCTCATTCTTTCGAGTCTTGTAAACATAGGAAGACTCTATAGATAGGATGTAAACAAACTCCGCTCTTCGTTCTTCTATTGTTAGCTTTCCTATTATCTTAACATCTTGATGCACTTTTACATCTTCTAGCCCAAATAAGACGTAGTTTCTTGATATTGTTAGTTGTCGCACTTACAACAAGTTCTTCTTTATACCCGGTACATGATAAACATTATGTAGTGACACTGTATTAGATTTATTACAAGGCATGATTATCCTATTACAGATCTGAGCAATTGAAAACTGTGCGTTATTTCTTGTGCGTACCATATGGTTTCCTTTGTACTTTTTCTTGTCTTGCAATTTACTCTGATCGCCAGTCATATGGTTTGAGCATCTTGAATCAACGATCCAGTCATTCTCATAATTGATATGGTCTCCCATCGTCACCATGAAAGCTAGCTCGTCTTCTTCTATGACATATAGTACCTCTGTATCCCATTCCTCCTCCATCTCCATGTTGGAGAATGCCATATTGTTTTTGCCAAATTTTTTCTTAGACCAACAGTCTTTAGACATGTTGCCCTTCTTCCCGCGATTATAGCAATTACCTTCAAATCTCTTTCCTTGAGAACTCCTATTGTCATTCTTCTGAGCTCTCTTTGGTTGTGCAGTTCCTTGATGACTTCTTCTTTTGTCACCATTTTTGTATCCAGGTTTGGTAGATGACTTATTATTTCCCTGATTTTCACTTGTGTAGAGTGCTTTTTCTTCACCCTTTAATGTGATGTCTCCCGTTTGTTTAGCCATGGTTTAAATTTTCGAACTCTACAAGTTATGGTTGAGTGGGTCATCCTTGCATAGCAATAATGAAGCTTCTATATTCTGATCGCAACCAGTGGATAATGATCCTCTTCATTTGATCTTCTCCAATTACAGACTTCGGTTCTAGTTTAGTGATCTCTCGGCAGATCATCTTGACTTTGTAGAAGTACTGAGCAATTGTCATGTCACGTTGTGAAATTGACAATAGTTAGTTCTCTAGAAGTTGTAGCCTCGTATTGTTCTTCTTGGAGAACAGCATCACAAACGTGTCCCATGCTTCTTTCGGTGTCTTGTCATCCCAAATATGTTCTAACATCTCTTCTTCGATTAAGGTCTTCAAGGCAAACATTGCTTTTCCTGCTTTGATTCTCCATTTGCGCAAGTCGTCATTAGAATCCTCTACTGACGACATAGTTTCACTCCCGCCAATGATCTCCCAAAGATCCTGTCCTTGTAAATAGGACATCATGTATGTTTCCCATGTATTGTAGTAGTTGTTGTTGAGTTTCTTAATTCCTCCTACAATTTGGAAGTCACCCATCGTGTTTACAATACCTCAATAATACCAAACAAGTCTTTTCGACACAAGATTTGCAGAGTCACTGACTACTCATGACACAAAGAAACTCACTCACTAATAATCTCAAGAAATCGTTTAAGATGTATAAGATCAGGCAGGGCTGCAGCCACAGAGCATATTAAGAATTCCAAGAGATCAGACAACCTATACTAACCTTGCTCTGATACCAGATTGTTGAACACAACTCTCTGTGGGAAACACTCGCACTCTTTATTAAGACCAATCGAGAAGAGAATACAAGACACTTTGTTGAATACTACTACTCTATATTGCTTGTGATTTCCTGGGATGAAATACTAGGTAGGGTCGACTACCTAATCTAAACCTAACAAATGTAAATCTTTTTCCTAAAACATCGAGATCTCTTTTCTAAAATATCTAGTATCTTTCCTAAAATCTCTAGGAAAATAAATATAAAAGGGCTTGACTCTATTGGGCTAGTGATGATATAATACCGCACATCATTTACCTGTAATCAATGTCATATACATGTTGATCAATGCGAAGAAGACAAGTTGATGTATCTACTCATAGGGCTCAATGAGTCTTATAAAACGGTGAGATCTAACATATTGATATTGACTCCATTACCTAATGTGAGGCAAGCCTTTTAATTACATGTACAAGAAAAGATGCAGCGTCAGGTAACTTCTGAACCTACTGAGAATTTCTCGATTGCATCAGCAGTGCAGAAGAAAACAACATATTCAAAATTCACCAAGGACAAATCATGTGAACACTGCAATAAAAGTGGTCATACAATTGATGAGTGTCGAATCCTTAAGCGTCACTGTAAATTTCGTGATAGAAGGGGACATACAGAAGTTCGATGTCGATAGAGAAATAATTATGGAAGGGCAGTACAAGTCAATCAACGCAACAATCGTGGATATCGTTCATCTGCAAATATTGCCGATGTTTCTCTATTGAATACAGAAGAACAGTCACCTAATTATATTCTAAATTTTTTTTCTGAGCAATTACAATAGTTAGCACAAGCCTTATCTGCACTCAATCGTCGTCCTTCTAATAATTCTGACAATAACATCAATGTTGTTGGTTTGTTTCCAGTATCTTCATTATCAGTTAACTCTAAAAGTCTAATCCATGGATTCTCGATAGTGGAGCTACGGATCATATAGTATCCAAAGCTTCTATTATGATTGAACCAAAGACTTCCACCATATCTATAATAAATTTTTCTAATGGAAGGACAACACATGTGTCACATACGGGTAATGTTTCCTTTAATTTTGACCTTAAATTAAATACGTTTTATTTGTGCCATCATTCAATTTAAACATACTGTCGATCAGCAAACTTACCAATGACTTGAAATGTTATGTCACCTTCTATCCTGATTCTTGTGTTATGCAGGACTTGGCTACGGAGAGGATGATTGGCTCAAGTAAACAATTCGGAGGTCTCTATCATATTTCACCATCTCCAATCAAATCTTCAGCTCAACAAGTATCTCAGTCATCAAATTTGTGGCATTTATGCTTAGGTCATCCTTCTTTTTCTCGTTTTAAATTTCTAGCTGAGCAATTGCATCTTAATAATGATATTTTTTACTCATAACCGTAGTATTTTCCCATTAGCAAAACAAACTAGGTTGTTTTTTGTCACTATTGTTGATGATTAGGGTCGTGGGCTTGCAGGTCAAGGTGCTGCGGCATGGGCCACTGTAGATGGACTACGGCGTGATACCCAGATCTGTTCTTCGCCCGACTCAGCAGCGTGATTTTCCAGTGACTTTTCTTTCTCCTTTCTGCTACGTTTCTTGACGTCTTTTCTCTTCCGTTTTCTCTCCTTATCTCTTTGTGAACCTCTCATCCTCTCGTCCTCCAGATTCTTTTTTCTAACGGCAGCGAGTGACCGCTGTGCGTACGCTTGCTTTGGATGGACATACTAAGATCAACAATCACTTTTGCGGTGTGGATTGATGAGTTCAAGAGTCAGATGCATGGGTTTAGTTTGCTAGAGAATTTTGGTTTCTCTCTCTCTCTCAATTTTCCCTTTGTTGTCCTGTTGCAAGTCTTCTCAATAGTGGCTGAAGACAGGTGTGAGGCTGAGGGATCAAGGGGAGCGTTGCCAGGCACGTTTGGTGATCCGCGGAGTTTGTTTTTGTAACGCAAAAAAAAAAAAAAAAAAAAAAAAAAAAAAAGGCGGGGGCTAAGTCAACTGAGGGGCAAAAATGTCATTTTGCCCCTCCAACCCAAATAGGGGTCCAAGGAGAATCCAGCCAGATTGCCTGCAAAAGAAAGAAGAGGTTAGAGAGAGGTTAGAGAGAGGTCGGCCGGGAAGATTAACGGACCACCGCCGGAATCCATCTCCAGACGAGACTCGTACCAGGATTGAGGGGCTATCAAGGCCTACGCACCATCAAAGCCTAAGAACATTTCGCGGGGTAAGGTTTCTGAACGATATTGCTCAGATCTGAGTTTTCCCCTACGTGAATCGACCCTAAAATGTTGAAATCTTCACCTAGGAACAACTCACGCACGGTCTGTGAAGAAGTTTGGCCGAGACCTCAACCCAAAGGCAGAGATCCGAGGGTCATCCGAGAACGGTGAGCAAACTTCCGGCGTTCTTAAATCCTCCGATAGTCAAGAAAAAAATTATAAAAAGAATACTAGGACGTAGCCTGTAACACGATCTAGAACGTTGCCGAAGGAATCATATTGATCCGATCTACGGATCGAAAGATATGAAAATCGGAAAACAAAAACCGACTGGGTTTCGGTTTCCAAAGGACAGAGAAGAAAAAAAAA
>NW_019268640.1:115397-125253 GCF_002738365.1 Cucurbita moschata
CGTAGTAAAATATTGGGCTGTGACAGTTTTCGTGTGGAGTGCTAGAATTCCCGCGTCCTTCGGTGACTTATCAGAACTTTATTTTTTTTAAAATCCATCGTTACAAATGAGATAGACGTTCGAATAGAAAACAACTCCTAATGATACTTCGAGCAGCATCAAAACCATAATCCAAATGTACTCGAGTTTAAGGAGAATGCCTACTAAGGCAAACCAAGTAAGTGGTCTTGCTATCGGTTCAATTAAAAGTCTATGTTTGTATGATGACACGTTTCTTGTGGTTCTACACGCGTTATATGTTTTATATGTGTGAAATGTTTATGGAACAATGTGACTGTGGTGTATGTATGAAATGATTTGACTAAGATATCTTTATGAAATGATATGACTAGGTTATGTTTATGAAATGATATGATCAGGATATGTTGAGAAAACGATACGACTAGGATATGTTTATGAAATAATATGGCTAGAATATGTTTATGAAACGACGAGACTAGGATACATTTAGGAAACGACATGATAAGGATATCTTTATGAAACAATATGACTATGATATGTGTATGAAATGATATGACTAATATATGTTTACAAAACGAAATATGTCTATGAAATGATATGACAAGAATATGTTTATGAAATGATATTTCTATGATACGTTTATGAAATGATATGACCATGATATGTTTATGAAAGAATATGACTAGGCTATGTTTATGAAATGATATGACTATGACGTGTTTACAAAACAATATGACTATGATATGTTTACAAGATGATAAGTCCATGATATTTCTGTGATACAACGTGACTATGAGATGATACGTGAATGTTATGCCACGTGTTATGATGATGTACTGATGATATGATAAATGTTATGGTATAACACGTTTGCCGATATAGTACATGATATTACATTATAGGCTGAAGATATGATATATGTATGATATAACATAATATGATACGATGCATGATATTAATTATGTACAACAAAATGTGTCGACATAATGCACAACCCCAATTTATGTAAGGAAAGCTATGATGAGTATGATATGATATAAAGGAAAAATTGAAGGGGTTGTCTTATATAATAAGAGAGGGGGTGTCCGACATCAACAGCTCCATAGAATGCTCGCCCAACCACGAAAGGGGTCCAAAAGATGTGCGAACCGACTGGTGGGTTCATACTCGCAAGTGTGGACTGTACGTAAAACATTAAATACACATCCAATTATCCTGCTTAGTTTAGTTGACTAAGGAATATATAGTGATATGATAGGCCCCACACATAATTGTAAATGTTTGCATCTAACCTCAATTTTTGAGTCATTTCTGAGTATTTCTTAAAATACTCAAGTCACGTGCTACTTCTATTTCAAGTAAAGGCAAGACACTCCTGCAGGACAAATGACGACATCCCAATTTGAGACCATGGCACATGCATAGGGTAGTTGTATTTATTTTTTTAGAGTTACATTAGAATATGGTGTTTTTAATTTTAATACTTATTTATTTCATTTAGTATTTTGTTGTGTCGTCTTAAAGATATTTTGACCACTTAATTCCATGTAAGTGTTTTAAGATGAAGTATATGTTTTATGATGAAGTTTAAACACTCATTTTCGTACAAATGATCATGTTATGATGACGGTAGGGATTCGAGATAAGTAGAAATTTAGGGTCGTTACAGTTTTCTTTTTGGAATTGAATGATAGGTTCCTATATTAGAAGTTTATGTCACATAAGCACAAATTCAATTAAGTAATGGATAAAGAGGTCAAAGATTTAAACGTTGTACTCTATTTTTTTTTTTTTTTAACAAAAAAAAATCAATATAAAAATTAAGAGTATATGAAGTTGTAATAAACCATTAAACATTAAAAAATTCTTTAACTTTTGAAATTAAAGTATTAAACTTCTAATTAAACATTCATACTATAATTAATTTTCTTCTAAGAAGTTGAATATCGATAATAATTTATTTTCCGTGGCATATTATGCTTTCAATGGTTGTGATAAGGCAACAGTAATCGTCAGCCCAACGATCCAAGCTCTTGTTGAAGCAAGAACCATTAAATCAAAGAAATTAACACCTCGTTATACAATATTCAGATCAACCAAGAGATAAGGCTAGAATTAGATTACCTCATCAAAGATCTAGAAACCACATTTGGAATTTTTTCTAAATTAAGTCACTCCACCGTAGAACTTGATCCAAGCTTGATTGAATGACTCAGATGCAATCTACGACAAGAATTCCATGAAACTCAGAAAGAAACAAGATGATTCTCGGATTTCTAAGGGGGAATATCTTAACTTGAGAGATCAATTTCATTCATCTCAAAATCTTATTTTTAGATAATAATTTGTGGGTATTTATACTCTCCCCACAAGTTAGTGGTCATGATTTATTCTCGATCTTCTTAAATCTAACAAAAGAGGAAGTCAATTTGACCCTTCCAAACTTTATGAAATTAAAAATAATAATTAAAATTTTCTACCAACTCATGGAGTGATGCTTGCAACTTCGTCCGCTACTTTAACCGTGCAAATATTCACTTTCTGAAGCTCCAAATGATCCTTCCTCAATCAAATCAGCTTGTAATACCTAAAATGATGATTGAACCAAGCTGATCAAATTTTGTAGATGAAGAATGAATGCTTCTTGAATCTTCTTGGCCTTGGATCGTGTAATAGGTCCAGTTGGAATATTTGGAACACCGTGCTTCTTATCATCTTCCCCATCTTCAAAAGGATTCTTCCTTGAATCAGAAAAATCATCACCAACATTAAAAAGACTCAAGTCAGCAACATTAAAAGTAGAACGTACTAAAAATTCTCAGGAAAGTTCAATTTTATATGCATTGTTATTAATTCTCTCAAGGACTTGATAAGAGTCATCCCCTCTCGGATGTAACTTTGTTTTCCTTTTAGATAGGATGGCTACTTGCAAAAATGTATCAATATAGCCTAATCCTCTTTTAGAACTTAAGGATACAACATTCATCAATATAGCCTAATCGTCTTTTATCACCTTAAGGCTTACCTAATTAAATTATTTTATCTAACTTTTGAGCACCTATAGTTAACTTTTTAATAGACTCTCTAGCCTTACCAAGTTCTTTCATAGTATTTAATTCATTTTCTTTGAGCACTTTAATTAACTTATCTTCTTCCCAACAATCAATTAATGCATTTTTCTCCTTAAAATCAATTACATGCTTTTCACAAGGTATATCAAATTTTATAATATTATGATCATTCTCTTCGAAGCCATAAATTTCATTTAATAAAGACTTATTTTCAATCATTGAAGCCTTATCTTTCTTGTTGAACCACAACATACTTTGAAACAAGTTTTTTTGAAACAAGTTTTTCTAAATCAAGTTGCATCTCTCAAAAACTTGAAATAATTCATAAGAAAGAGATTCAAGAATTACCTCATAATCTTGTTTATCCTCTTTTGTCACTATGAGCCATGAAAACAAAATTTGCTACTTCTTCCTTAATGTTTTATTTTAATTTTTTTTAAAGTAAATATTTAAAAACTTTAAAATTCATTTTTTTTATTTTTTTGTTTTTTGAAATATAATAATATAATTAAAAAAATTAATAAAGATAACTGAATAGCTATTTATTTCTATACTTCAAATGATTAAAAATAATTTTATTTCTATTTAAAAGTAATGGGAAGCTCCACCATTTGTTACTCTTCCAAAGTTATAAGTTTCGTATTTTGATTGGTCTATGATGTCAATTTTGCCGTCAGGTATCTTATTTGGACTGAAACTTCTCTGTTTTAGCTCTGATTTGAGTGATTGAAAAAGGCGTTTAAATCATTATTCCCAACCTTACACAATGGACAATTCAAAATATTGATAGTTGTTCATAATTAAGGGTAGGTTTTATCATCAAAACATCGAAGTAATTAATTAGTTAATTAAAATTAATTAATTTGAGATTAAGGGCCAAAAAGCCAATAGTCAACTCACGGTTTTAAAATATGTCTTGATCATGTCTGGGAGTTGAAGAGGTTTATGGGATTCCTAGGCCAGCTAGGTTGCTTAGCAGCACGAGCTTTTGACTCCAGGTTACTCTATTATGACTCCTCGAGTCTTTCTTTAGTCTTGGTGTAATAGGGTTTAGACTCTCTTCACGTCGTTCATGATCCTAAGCTTCTTAGTCTACTGTAGGCATCTTAACCTAAGTCATCGTATAACAAACCGAACTCTTACACCCTAAATCTATGTAGATAAACATGCTAAGCAGGGAGAACACAGTCAAACACTTGGAGTTAACACATATTATATCATGCACAATACAAGCAAACAAGCTCAACGGGGAGATATGCCCTAAAGCACAAATCAAAATAGCTCATTCTTTTTTATAACAAATCAGAGTGGCGAAGCAGAAGTGTGGTGGGCCATAACCCACGGGTCCCAGGATCAAAACTTGGCTATGATAAAACACAAAGATGGTGTTATAAGGAAGAATTACGAATAATCTGATTCATTGCATGCTGGAGTTAGAAACAAAGGATTTCTTAGGTCTGACTTACCACCAAATTCTGCCAGAATCTTATTTGCTGGTAGGCTCGAATTGGATTGTTTCGGGAATAGGTTTTGAGCTCTCTAAGCATTCAACTCCTTCGTAGAAAATCGAGAGTCAAAATTTAAACAACTATTACATGTGATTAGGAGCTCAACTCAACTTGATTCTTTTTCCATAATAGTGCCCCTACTTTAGACTTGATAGGAAAAGCTTAAAAACATATTCTGTTTTTTATTATTAATGTTTATTCAGTAAAGATTGTTATTCAATAAAGTGAATGTTACGATCATTAATCTAAATCCAATAAACTAAGAACACTATGGCTATAGTATGATTACTTGAACTATATGTAGAGACATAAGAGTGGATCAAGTTCAAGTATATAGTCAAAATGATCTATAGTATAGGGATAAGGTTAAGTACCTTATTCTGGGGATACTATGGATGCGACCCACTTTTGTATATGATATAAACAATGTGATCACTAAATTGTACATGTGGAGACATGTGAGTGGGGGCGTCCTATGCAATGAGTATTGCATAAGATTGAACCATGAAGAAAACCACTCTCACTTTATAATGTCGTTTACTGTTGAGACTGGTTTTTTCATTCGATGACCTAGGTAATTCAATCTTAATCCTGAGCTAACTATGAACTCCTGATTATTCGCAAATATTTTAATTATGAATAGGGATTCATAATGAATATGTGCGGGAATTGATTGAGATTGACATTTTATTTAATTAAATTATTTAATTAATCATTGAATATTATTTTGATTTGAAAAATCCATGTTTGAGTTAGTAGAATATTGAGTGTCAATATATGATTTAACCAAACTTGCATGTTTGCCACATAATCCCACAAATTTGAGTGGAAATTTGAGTGTCAAAATTTCATAATCTCAAATTTGCATGAACATGCACATATGACTCTATAAATAGAGTGATCAAGTTACACGGAAAGTCTTCTTGAAAAACTTTGAGAAAATCTCTAAAACTCTCTCTTTACATATACTAAATTCCTATCAAGTTTAGTCACTCACCGGATTCCACAATCCCGTTCTAAAGCCGGAGAATAGTAGAGAAGATACAAGTGGTGGTTCGAAACCGGTTCGTGAGGAAAAAGAAATTTGAACTACAAAAGGTTAGTATTCAAACTCATTGATTTTTAATGCTTTTGAACATGCTAGCTAATTTACTATAATGTACTTAGAGTGCCTAAGTCCAAATTGTTTCCGCACGTGTTATAATAACACCATCAATTGATATCAGAGCAAGGTTTGAGGCACTTTATTTACATTAATTTGAGCATGGTGGGTACTATTTTATGAATAAAAATTGTGGTGGCTAAAGTGGATGTTTATGATTTTTGGCATTTTTTATGCTTCCATTTGTTACGATTATTGTAATTGGCCTAATGTGTATGGGCTTTAATGAGTGAAGAAAGGTCTGTAATTTTTACCGAAGAAGAAGATGGAAGGTGCAGTTTGGGCGTTTTTCTACCAGTTGGGGTCCAGTTCAACGTTTTTAAGGGTTGGTTCGGCCAATTCGTGATCCTCGGGAGCGGTTCAAGTTATTTTTAATTATTAATATAATAATTTAGTTCATTGCTTGCTTTAAAATGCCAAAACCAATCCACTTTAGTGTGTTTAATTAATTATGCATCATGAATGTATGTTTTAATTAAATAGAAAATGTATATGCATAAAGTATGTCATGTAGATTTAAAATCCCACCATAGGCTAAGCATATTTCATGCATTACAAGTATGTTAGAAGTGTTATAATGTATAGTATGCATGTTTACGGTTCCATGAGTGATAGATATAAATTGTTATATTATTGCATAGACTGGATGATTATATAATTGTTATATAAAGCATGTTAGATGCATGTTATAGGTTATTTTCAACGTCATAAAACGAGATAGACGTTAAAATCTATAACAAAGATAAATGCATGCTCGCTTAAGGTTAACAACCAAGCACGATCAATTTTAATAGTTAAAATAGGTCAATATCTTGTAAAACTGCGATTACAAGAAAGCTCACCTGGCACGATCTTGTCTAAGGTTGGAGGTACTTAAGTTGATGGTTTACGGAACACCTACTACTGGGAGATCGCCAATACTTGAACTTAGTTAGCCCAGTTTTCTGAGCATGCATGAGTGATGTAAGGATTTTTTTTTAAAATGAAAAATCACCTAGACATCATAGGTAAAAATTCAGTATAAATGTTATACTTGAAAAAATCACCTAGACTTAGGTTATATTTAATTAGCCGGAATATACCCAAGTAATAAGTATACCCAACCGTCTAAAATACTAAGTGGGAGGAAAAAGGTCTATGAGATACATCGTTTTCTTTCAACGCTCTTTGAAAAATTCACACCGTGAAATTCATGCTCGGTCTCATGTCGCCCTGAGAGCGGCCTCCATTCGGAAGATATTTGCATGAGTCAATAACAAGGTGAATTTTGAAAGTATTTATAGTAAGTGGGAGAAGGAAGTATATCAACACATTCTATGGTCTCCACCACTAGGTTGCACCGTGAGATTCCCATGTTCCGCCTACATGTTGCCCTAGAGCAACTACCCATTCAGAGGGTCGTAACACGGGAGTCAGAACAATGCAAACTCTAGAAATGAATAGGATTTCTTAGATCCATTCCCAACTTTGGTTTTTTCATTCAATAGCATTGCTGGGACCGATCTCTTATGTCTTAAAATGGAGGGTCACACTAACGAAGAACTAATAAGAGTTAGAATATTTTTGACCAAAATGGCGATAACTAAAACACTACCCAAATAGGTTACATAAAACATGGTATAAACAATTATACGTAAATATGAAAAATGAAAAATGAAAGGAAAGGAATATAAGTTCTAATTGAAAAAAGAATCCATTTTACATATGTTGCCAGTGGATTCAACATTCTTTACTCTTCTTGGATTGTGGGATTTTGACAAGATTAGACTCTGAATTCCTTCCCAAAAATATAAAACTCACCCTTGTTTTTTCTTGGTTCTTTGCAAAAAGATCCTTTCCCTATTGAGAGTTTCTTGGAGAGTTTCTTGGGTCATATTGTCGGGGTTGACTTTGACTAACATATTTTTATACGATTTTATTTTATATTTTTTTTAAGTTCTCAAGGTCATTCTGAGCATCTTTATCTTCTACCATATTCCCAAATTTGACCACTAAGCCATTCTTTAAAATCTTAAAATGAGAAAATTAATTTTCGTTGAGGATCGAGTGCTATAAAGGCCTCCCAAGAAGTTCATATAGTTGTAGAACTTAAACCGGAACTTCTTAGAGCCAAAGAAAGCTTATTGTAACTTATTAGAATAAGGATACAATGAGAACCTATAAGTAGGGGTTGTTTACTAAGTAGCTTTATACTCATTCCATTTTACCTTTCTTCTTTAGATGATTATTAACGACTGGTTGAGGTGGAGAGCTTTCAGGATGTACATGGTCACAGACGAGGTCAACTCCGGGCGTCAGTCCTTTGTGAATTTTTGGAGTCTTTTGTATTGTTTAAATTTGTATCATGTATCCTGATCCCATTTGCAATAAATTTGAACAACACAGGTTTGTAATTGATTTCAATTTGTTTTTAAATTGTGGTGTTGTTTGTTTTTTATAATGCAAAAAATTTTACTATAATAATTTGTTTTATGGTACGTTTGTTTTTTGTTTTTGTCCAAATATGTTATTCGAATCCGAAAAAATCAAGTCGTGACCTTTATATATTTTTTCCAAGCTTTCTAACTCAGGCTGAGTGCCACTGTAAGGTCCAAAGTCTCTTTTTTNAAGAGCTGGAGAAATGGAACATAAAAGGAACACAAAACCATCCCATAACCTTATTTTTGTGTAGCCGTCGATGTTTATTGAGTTGCATCTCTCAAAGTCAAAGATTCGCTGACACATTCAATATATCCCCAAGAGAAATAAATTGAGAAGATGTTGTCCAAATTCAAGGTGAATGATGCTAAACTGAATACTTGAAAAATCATGTTAAGTTGTCAAAGAGCCAATCTCCTACAAAATCTAATGCGCGTGAACACATGATTAGGAGCTTGATGTGTGCTATCATCTGCACTAGACCTGATATAACACATAGAATGAGAACTTTTGTAGGTACATGCCAAATGAGGGGAANGAAAGAACATTAGGAAGCTGTGAATTGGCTTCTGAGGTATCTAAGAGGTACATATAATACTTCAAATTGTTATTCAAATAGCAAAGTAGTTCCACAAGATTTGGTGGATGTTGGTCTTCGTAAAGATCGCAAGAGCAATATGGATATATCTACACTATAGATGGAAGAACCTGAGCTTGATGTCCAGACTTCAAAACTGTGTTGCTCTTTCTTCTACTAAACTGAGTATGTGGCAATAGCTGAAGCTAGAAAGGAAATAATATGGATGACAAATTATCTAGAAGAGTTAGGTAAGAAGTGATGTGAAAAGGTTCTTTACATAGATACTTAGAGTGGCATATATTTTGTGAATAATCCAATTAATTATTCAAAGATAAAATATATTCGAAGACAATATCATTTCACTAGTACTTTAATGGAAGAAGATGATATGTGTTTGGAGAAGATATACAGTACAAAGAGTCCAACAACGTTGTTGACAAAATGTGTTGAGGTTGGAAAATTGAGAATGTAACAAATAAGAATAAGTAAATAAATACAGAGTCGCCAGAAAATCCGTGAGTTTCCATGGGGATCGCAGAATCACGTTCTCGACCCAACACTCCCAAAACACCTGTAGACGAGAAAAAACAGAGAGGAAAGAGGGAGAGAGAGAAGTTGGCAAAGTTTTCCGGCAAGGATCCGAAAAAGAAACCCACGAATGAAAAAACCCAAAATCACGTCAAAACAACCAAGTTATATTGCGAAAGAGACTCCCTACGGTGGCACATCAACCCAAGGTACATTTTGTGCCATTTTCATGCGCGTCGTCGTCGGGAAACGAGGTCGAGATTTTGGGTTTCCTAAGGACCCATAGATCTGTGATTATAGGTCGTTTCAAGCCACGAAAGTCTAGGAAAGGAAGGAGGGATGACAAAAAGAGAGGAAGAGAAGGAAAAGAACAAAAATCGACTTCAAAAACGATGAACAGAGGAAAGAGAAACGTCGCAAGAAAATTGCATAGAAAGTCTGGTAAGGATGAAGAGATCCGACGGATTTGGGTATGATCTATTCTTGACCCGAGGCCCAAGAACAACATCAATATGTGTGAACTGTTTATGGATCAATATGCTTATAATATGATATGTATATGTTATAA
>NW_019268640.1:125842-127807 GCF_002738365.1 Cucurbita moschata
TTGGTTGCTTAAAATTGGACATCAATCGAGGGTAAAGGAAGAGGGGTTGTTGCTGAGGAATCTTTTGAGGAAAGGATACGGCCCCGAGCTGAAGCGGACGGTAATTCGAAGGTAACGAAAAAACCCACATCACCGAACCTTTAAATCTCGATATCTTGAGTTATACTGCATAATAAGTTATGAGATAAGGCTGGTTAGAACCGTAGTTAGAAGATCTATAAAGTTGTAGAAGAAATCAGAACGAAATTCGAGCTGTAGAAATGGAATTTTTGCTTCGGGACACAACGGGTATTAAAGGAAAAGATTGGGAAAAATTTCAGGGAGGAGAGGTTGAAGACGAGCGCGTGAAGGACACGCGAGGCGCGTGGGAAGGCTGCGAGTGGAGGTGCGACTGTGCGCGGATCGGCGCGTGAGAAAGCAAAACCTCCGACCTTGTATTGGCGCGTGAGGGCGCGTGAGAAGGTAATTCGGCTCTCGGTTTGTCCCGTTCGACTCCTTTTGACCTGTCCTACCAAAATTGATCTATATTTATGTTGAAATTGATAAAATATAGGTCTAATAGGAAGGAATTGTGTTGAAGTACTATTAAACGTACATTCAAGGAGGAAAAAGGGGTTCGAAACCAAGTAAGTAGCGTATCGACCTTTGAACTCGTTCTTAACTTGTTTTACAACATGTGAGTATGTTGTTTACCTGATTAAGAGCTTAATAAGTTATGATGAACTTTGATGATATTTAGTGTTATCGTATATTGTGACTGCTTGCCTGTGTTGTAAGCGTGATATAAATGATTTTCAGAATGTTCTACGTGTTGATCATGATATATGTATGGAAGCATGCAAGCATGCAGTAACTGTGAGTCTGTTATGCATGTTAATGGAAAGGTTATGATTCTAGATATGCTTATTGGTGGTTGAGCTATGGCTTATTTACTTAGTATGATAGTCTACTAATTCCCGCGGAGTTCCTGGCCAACGCGCTTTGTGCTAAGTCAGGGAGCATGAGTACTCCTAACCGTTGGTATATGAGATAAACAGGCCGCCAGAGCAATTAGTAGACGGGCCGTATTTGACCGAGAGCGAGTCTTACATACGAGTCCGAAAATTCTAGATAAGCATATCGAGAGAGAGTCAGTAACCTAGCTGGAGGTAGCTGAGATACCTCATTAACGAACAGATGACCCTAGTAAGAGAACTAGGAGTCAGTGATGAATAAAACGTAAAAACACCTGGAAAGATTAGTTATGAACCTGTGAATGATAAACTAGCTACTTACTGAGTAATCTAATTACTCATCAGAATTATTACAACTTTTCTTTCCAGATGTAGATGCTGCAGGTCAGCCGAGGACGAGACCAGCGGGCTAGAGGCTACTGGAAATCCATGTCTGGGTCTGTTCTGTAATTATGTTTCCGTTGTCAAGAATTTACCTTAGTCGTTTTAAGTTTTTTGTAAAGTACTGTTTTTCTTTTATAGAAATACTTTACTGGATGTTTTCAGAAATATTTTTAATTTTATGATTGGGTATCAGAGTCTCTTAATATTGTCGATAGTAACTCCTGTTAATCGCGTTGGCGATGAGCGGGCGTTACAAGGTTATGGGTAGAAAATGATAAAATTATGATCGATTGATAGAAGATACCGTTCGATATGACTAAGGTACGTTCATGTAATGATATGACTGTGACATGTATAAGAACGCTAAGGCTATGATAAGTTAGGAAACGATATGACCACTAAAAGTTTACGATATGATATGGTTATGATACGACATGTGAATGATGGATATATGTATATGTTGTCATATGATATGAAAATGACATGATATATGTCATGGTATGAGATATGTAATAAATTGACATGTTTACGATATGATATATTTTGATGCAATATGTTATGATACGATATGTATATGATGAAATGTTATGTTAAAAGCAGGGAACGTTATGTTATGTCTCCTAAATTG
>NW_019268640.1:127817-130539 GCF_002738365.1 Cucurbita moschata
GTCGACGGAAACGAAGCAGCTGCGTCAAGCAGCTGCTGTAAAGGAGGAAGAGGGACGGTGGACGCGTAGCTGGAGGTGTGAGAGGGATGAGTGGGTGATTAGGGGAGGTGGTAGCGTATTAGAGCCTGATTAGGCTTTAAAAAGAGAAGAAAAAACGAAGAATGGAGTTGGAAAGAAACCCAGTAAACAGAGGAGGAAATTTTGGAGAATCCGAGTTTTTGGTTGCTTAAAATTGGACATCAATCGAGGGTAAAGGAAGAGGGGTTGTTGCTGAGGAATCTTTTGAGGAAAGGATACGGCCCCGAGCTGAAGCGGACGGTAATTCGAAGGTAACGAAAAAACCCACATCACCGAACCTTTAAATCTCGATATCTTGAGTTATACTGCATAATAAGTTATGAGATAAGGCTGGTTAGAACCGTAGTTAGAAGATCTATAAAGTTGTAGAAGAAATCAGAACGAAATTCGAGCTGTAGAAATGGAATTTTTGCTTCGGGACACAACGGGTATTAAAGGAAAAGATTGGGAAAAATTTCAGGGAGGAGAGGTTGAAGACGAGCGCGTGAAGGACACGCGAGGCGCGTGGGAAGGCTGCGAGTGGAGGTGCGACTGTGCGCGGATCGGCGCGTGAGAAAGCAAAACCTCCGACCTTGTATTGGCGCGTGAGGGCGCGTGAGAAGGTAATTCGGCTCTCGGTTTGTCCCGTTCGACTCCTTTTGACCTGTCCTACCAAAATTGATCTATATTTATGTTGAAATTGATAAAATATAGGTCTAATAGGAAGGAATTGTGTTGAAGTACTATTAAACGTACATTCAAGGAGGAAAAAGGGGTTCGAAACCAAGTAAGTAGCGTATCGACCTTTGAACTCGTTCTTAACTTGTTTTACAACATGTGAGTATGTTGTTTACCTGATTAAGAGCTTAATAAGTTATGATGAACTTTGATGATATTTAGTGTTATCGTATATTGTGACTGCTTGCCTGTGTTGTAAGCGTGATATAAATGATTTTCAGAATGTTCTACGTGTTGATCATGATATATGTATGGAAGCATGCAAGCATGCAGTAACTGTGAGTCTGTTATGCATGTTAATGGAAAGGTTATGATTCTAGATATGCTTATTGGTGGTTGAGCTATGGCTTATTTACTTAGTATGATAGTCTACTAATTCCCGCGGAGTTCCTGGCCAACGCGCTTTGTGCTAAGTCAGGGAGCATGAGTACTCCTAACCGTTGGTATATGAGATAAACAGGCCGCCAGAGCAATTAGTAGACGGGCCGTATTTGACCGAGAGCGAGTCTTACATACGAGTCCGAAAATTCTAGATAAGCATATCGAGAGAGAGTCAGTAACCTAGCTGGAGGTAGCTGAGATACCTCATTAACGAACAGATGACCCTAGTAAGAGAACTAGGAGTCAGTGATGAATAAAACGTAAAAACACCTGGAAAGATTAGTTATGAACCTGTGAATGATAAACTAGCTACTTACTGAGTAATCTAATTACTCATCAGAATTATTACAACTTTTCTTTCCAGATGTAGATGCTGCAGGTCAGCCGAGGACGAGACCAGCGGGCTAGAGGCTACTGGAAATCCATGTCTGGGTCTGTTCTGTAATTATGTTTCCGTTGTCAAGAATTTACCTTAGTCGTTTTAAGTTTTTTGTAAAGTACTGTTTTTCTTTTATAGAAATACTTTACTGGATGTTTTCAGAAATATTTTTAATTTTATGATTGGGTATCAGAGTCTCTTAATATTGTCGATAGTAACTCCTGTTAATCGCGTTGGCGATGAGCGGGCGTTACAAGGTTATGGGTAGAAAATGATAAAATTATGATCGATTGATAGAAGATACCGTTCGATATGACTAAGGTACGTTCATGTAATGATATGACTGTGACATGTATAAGAACGCTAAGGCTATGATAAGTTAGGAAACGATATGACCACTAAAAGTTTACGATATGATATGGTTATGATACGACATGTGAATGATGGATATATGTATATGTTGTCATATGATATGAAAATGACATGATATATGTCATGGTATGAGATATGTAATAAATTGACATGTTTACGATATGATATATTTTGATGCAATATGTTATGATACGATATGTATATGATGAAATGTTATGTTAAAAGCAGGGAACGTTATGTTATGTCTCCTAAATTGTGTGTATACAGCATGATAAGAATGTCATGAAATCACGATAAATGGCATGAAATATAACCCGGTTAGAATTATGTATGATATGAGAAATGAAAAATGTGAAATGATATGATAAGAATGAAAAACTGTGGCGAGGTTATATTTAATAATGTTGAAAACGAAAAAATATGGGGACCTCATGCATTATGTGTGCTCATGCATTTGGGGATACCCCTATTCCATCACGATGGTATGACGCGTACACCACAAGGCAGGTGAAGTATCATCATGTTTTACATAATGCTGTCGTGACGGTTACTAATTCTAATAGGCGTCCGGCTTAATTCTTCCACAGTCCCTTAAATTTTACTTAACTTAGGGTTCGTATAGATTTTTAACGATTCCTACCGGTAAAACTTGAGAAAAGTCTAGATTTGTTTGAAAAATTTCTATTCTTTCCTCATCATGAATCTCCCACTTCGCTCAATCTCAAGTCACGGTTTCATAATTGTATGTCATATTTTGGATACCTCATATCACCATCCTTGTCGTACATTGTGACA
>NW_019268640.1:130549-147684 GCF_002738365.1 Cucurbita moschata
CGGAAACGAAGCAGCTGCGTCAAGCAGCTGCTGTAAAGGAGGAAGAGGGACGGTGGACGCGTAGCTGGAGGTGTGAGAGGGATGAGTGGGTGATTAGGGGAGGTGGTAGCGTATTAGAGCCTGATTAGGCTTTAAAAAGAGAAGAAAAAACGAAGAATGGAGTTGGAAAGAAACCCAGTAAACAGAGGAGGAAATTTTGGAGAATCCGAGTTTTTGGTTGCTTAAAATTGGACATCAATCGAGGGTAAAGGAAGAGGGGTTGTTGCTGAGGAATCTTTTGAGGAAAGGATACGGCCCCGAGCTGAAGCGGACGGTAATTCGAAGGTAACGAAAAAACCCACATCACCGAACCTTTAAATCTCGATATCTTGAGTTATACTGCATAATAAGTTATGAGATAAGGCTGGTTAGAACCGTAGTTAGAAGATCTATAAAGTTGTAGAAGAAATCAGAACGAAATTCGAGCTGTAGAAATGGAATTTTTGCTTCGGGACACAACGGGTATTAAAGGAAAAGATTGGGAAAAATTTCAGGGAGGAGAGGTTGAAGACGAGCGCGTGAAGGACACGCGAGGCGCGTGGGAAGGCTGCGAGTGGAGGTGCGACTGTGCGCGGATCGGCGCGTGAGAAAGCAAAACCTCCGACCTTGTATTGGCGCGTGAGGGCGCGTGAGAAGGTAATTCGGCTCTCGGTTTGTCCCGTTCGACTCCTTTTGACCTGTCCTACCAAAATTGATCTATATTTATGTTGAAATTGATAAAATATAGGTCTAATAGGAAGGAATTGTGTTGAAGTACTATTAAACGTACATTCAAGGAGGAAAAAGGGGTTCGAAACCAAGTAAGTAGCGTATCGACCTTTGAACTCGTTCTTAACTTGTTTTACAACATGTGAGTATGTTGTTTACCTGATTAAGAGCTTAATAAGTTATGATGAACTTTGATGATATTTAGTGTTATCGTATATTGTGACTGCTTGCCTGTGTTGTAAGCGTGATATAAATGATTTTCAGAATGTTCTACGTGTTGATCATGATATATGTATGGAAGCATGCAAGCATGCAGTAACTGTGAGTCTGTTATGCATGTTAATGGAAAGGTTATGATTCTAGATATGCTTATTGGTGGTTGAGCTATGGCTTATTTACTTAGTATGATAGTCTACTAATTCCCGCGGAGTTCCTGGCCAACGCGCTTTGTGCTAAGTCAGGGAGCATGAGTACTCCTAACCGTTGGTATATGAGATAAACAGGCCGCCAGAGCAATTAGTAGACGGGCCGTATTTGACCGAGAGCGAGTCTTACATACGAGTCCGAAAATTCTAGATAAGCATATCGAGAGAGAGTCAGTAACCTAGCTGGAGGTAGCTGAGATACCTCATTAACGAACAGATGACCCTAGTAAGAGAACTAGGAGTCAGTGATGAATAAAACGTAAAAACACCTGGAAAGATTAGTTATGAACCTGTGAATGATAAACTAGCTACTTACTGAGTAATCTAATTACTCATCAGAATTATTACAACTTTTCTTTCCAGATGTAGATGCTGCAGGTCAGCCGAGGACGAGACCAGCGGGCTAGAGGCTACTGGAAATCCATGTCTGGGTCTGTTCTGTAATTATGTTTCCGTTGTCAAGAATTTACCTTAGTCGTTTTAAGTTTTTTGTAAAGTACTGTTTTTCTTTTATAGAAATACTTTACTGGATGTTTTCAGAAATATTTTTAATTTTATGATTGGGTATCAGAGTCTCTTAATATTGTCGATAGTAACTCCTGTTAATCGCGTTGGCGATGAGCGGGCGTTACAAGGTTATGGGTAGAAAATGATAAAATTATGATCGATTGATAGAAGATACCGTTCGATATGACTAAGGTACGTTCATGTAATGATATGACTGTGACATGTATAAGAACGCTAAGGCTATGATAAGTTAGGAAACGATATGACCACTAAAAGTTTACGATATGATATGGTTATGATACGACATGTGAATGATGGATATATGTATATGTTGTCATATGATATGAAAATGACATGATATATGTCATGGTATGAGATATGTAATAAATTGACATGTTTACGATATGATATATTTTGATGCAATATGTTATGATACGATATGTATATGATGAAATGTTATGTTAAAAGCAGGGAACGTTATGTTATGTCTCCTAAATTGTGTGTATACAGCATGATAAGAATGTCATGAAATCACGATAAATGGCATGAAATATAACCCGGTTAGAATTATGTATGATATGAGAAATGAAAAATGTGAAATGATATGATAAGAATGAAAAACTGTGGCGAGGTTATATTTAATAATGTTGAAAACGAAAAAATATGGGGACCTCATGCATTATGTGTGCTCATGCATTTGGGGATACCCCTATTCCATCACGATGGTATGACGCGTACACCACAAGGCAGGTGAAGTATCATCATGTTTTACATAATGCTGTCGTGACGGTTACTAATTCTAATAGGCGTCCGGCTTAATTCTTCCACAGTCCCTTAAATTTTACTTAACTTAGGGTTCGTATAGATTTTTAACGATTCCTACCGGTAAAACTTGAGAAAAGTCTAGATTTGTTTGAAAAATTTCTATTCTTTCCTCATCATGAATCTCCCACTTCGCTCAATCTCAAGTCACGGTTTCATAATTGTATGTCATATTTTGGATACCTCATATCACCATCCTTGTCGTACATTGTGACACCTTTAAATCACCTCGAAACTTTCACATCTACCGTTGTCCTGAAACGTTCCTTTAAGTCTCACAATGATAAGAAACATTAAAAGTGGAAAAGAAAATTTAAACGTGTGAAATAAAAGTAATGTAAAATAATGCCACAAAAATGTTTACTTTCCCACTACGAGTCATCTCCATGTAGAAAAAAAGAAAACCCTTCGAGGTTGCCGAGAAAAGGGGTAAATCTAGGTGTGATTGCCAGAGTTCATAGGACGCCATGGACGTCGAGCTTTGACATATTCGTTGTTACTCTTTGAAGAGTTCAAACATGAAGCCTCCATTATTTCTGCCCCTTTTCTTTTTTTCACCCTACAAATTTGAATCTCTCTTGGGTGTATGATTTATGCAACTCTTGAAGCGTAGATGGTTGGATCTGTATAATTTTAAATGAATATTTGAAGGTATATATTTTATTTGGGATTGAAATTAAAATTAAAAATTAAAAATTACGGTCCAATTTTGTTTTATTTATTTATATTAAGTTAATGATGGATTATTTTTAAAAATAAAAGCTAATGATTAGCCTAAGCAATTTATTTAGATTTTTAATAACAGGCTACTAAATTTAAATTTTTTAAATTTTATGATCCGTGTATATTGAATTAAAATTAAAATGTCATTTTAAAAACTATCTCACAAATCACAAATATTTTACAACATTTTATTATTATTATTATTCTACTTCTTTTAAAGCAAAGTATGGCCCTTTAGCTTAATTTTCAACTTATTGTAAGTTCATTAAATAATTTCCTAAAAGAGATAAATCATTATAATATTTATTTTTTCTGGTCTAATTCAAGAGATTTATAACGAAATTGTTGAAATTTTGAGTTAATGGTTTGGTCTGATTCTCGTTCCTATTAACCATGTCTATTTTTCTTCTAGTTGAATGTGCATAAAAAATTGATAAATATCCTTAAAAGAACTATTTACATCTCTACCTTAAATCTACTTGATAATGCTAATTAAAGAGAAAGTATAGAAAATGCAACCGTTCTAGATGTGTTTAACACAACTTTATTTTTTCATCTCCACCAAAAATAGCAAATGAAAAAGAATTGATATTTATCATTCATAGCAATTAATTTTTTTGGGTGGATATTAACCTTAAATCAACTTCCCAAACAGCTTTAACAACTTGTTCAACACAAGCTTTTTTTTTTTTTTTTTTTTTTTTGGCTATATAATGAACCAAAATAAAAATTATTAAGCATCAACAAAAGAGTTTTGTGTATCTAAAACAAAATAAAGACTCTAACTAGCTTCGGTTTTCTCTTATTCTTGGCTTTGGAATCAAGCATTCTTATTAACACATGTTTTGTCGGATTCAATAGACAAGTTGGAGGGGGAAAAGGGCAACAACCAGCAAGCAGATGACAAGTGACTATTTACATTTATCAAACAAACTCAGTTTTAAATGCTCATTGCAAGTCAAAAGACGATGATTTGAGCGAACGCGTTTTGGCCAAGCAAGCTCAATTCAACTGGAGCTTCAGAATGAACTTTTTGCGTACGACTCTGTTTTGGTGCAATTTTAATAGTTCTAATGGACATGCTTCATTTGAGGTATTTTGGCCAGAGAACTCGTTTTGGCTTTCTAAAAGATGCGACTTTAAAAACTGCATTTGGGCAGATTTTGATGATGGGTTTTACTTAAAAAATATTACTTCCGGGAAGTTTAAATTGATACACCCTTGGGAAAAATGAAGTAAAGTTTCCCTTGCTCATTTTGATCCCACAAAACCTACTCTTTTTTTTTTTTTTTCTCTTTTAGGTTTGATTGCTTTCACATGTAATAATTCTACATAGAGTTGTGGAGTTTCCTTGTAGACTTAGGATGTTGTATATTTAAGTCTAATAAAAGTGGGAGGAATCGTTGGGATTTTATAGTTATTTTGATGTTGATAATTTGGTTGGGTTTCAAGTTTCTAGTTGTAACCACCCATGTTCAAGCTTGGAAATATGGATTTGGAATTTATTTGCCCTAATATATTGTTTTCTTCCGCACTGTTGATGCAATCTAGAAATTCTCAGTAGGTTTAGAAGTTACCCGATACTACATCTCTTCTTGTACAAGTAATGAATAGGCTTGTCTCACATTAGGTAATGGAGTCATCATGAATATGTTAGATCTCACCGTTTTATAAGACTCGTTCAGCCTCATGAGTAGTTGCATCAACTTGTCTTCTCTGCGTTGATCATGTATTTGACGTAGATTATGGGTAAATGGTGTGCGGTGTTAAAATATCATCACTGTCCCAATAGAATCAAGCCTAATAATTATACGAGCCCATTGTATATTTATTTTAGTAGAGATTTTAGGAAAGATACTAGATATTTTAGGAAAGAGATCTCGATATTTTAGGAAAAAGATTTAGATTTGTTAGGTCTAGATTGCGTAGGGTATAGTATAAATACCCCCCGACCCTACCTAGTTTTTCATCCCAAGAAATCCGAAACAATATAAAGTAGTAGTATTCTACAAAGTGTCTTGTATTTTCTTCTCAATTGGTGTTAATAAAGAGTGCGAGTGTTTCCCACATAGAGTTGTGTTCAATAATCTGGTATCAGAGCGAGGTTAGTATAGGTTGTCTGATCTCTTGGAATTCTTAGCATACTTTGTGGCTGTAGCAGCTTTGTCTGATCATCGACATCAGAAACAATTTCTTGAGATTATTAGTGAGAGAGTTTCTTTGTGTCGTCAGTAGTCTGTGACTCTACAAGCCTTATGTCGAAAAAGCTTGTTTGGTATTACTGAGGTATTGTCAACACGATGGGTGACTTCCAAATCGTAGGAGGAATAAAAAAACTCAACAACAACTACTACAATACGTGGGTAACATGCATGATGTCCTATTTACAAGGACAGGATCTTTGGGAGATCATTGGCGGAAGTGAAACTATGCCGACAGTAGAGGATTCCAACGATGCCTTCCGCAAATAGAGAATCAAAGCAGGCAAAGCAATGTTTGCCTTGAAGACCACAATCGAAGAAGAGATGTTAGAAAATATTTGGGATGACAAGACACCGAAGGAAGCATGGGACACGTTTGTGATGTTGTTCTCCAAGAAGAACGATACGTGGCTACAACTTCTAGAGAACGAGCTATTGTCAATTTCACAACATGACATGACGATTGCTCAGTACTTCCACAAAGTCGAGACGATCTGCCGAGAGATTACTAAACTAGAATCGAAGTCTATAATTGGAGAAGATCGAATGAAGAGGATCATTATCCACAAATTGCGACCATAATATATAAGCTTCATTATTGTTGTACAAGGATGGCCCACTCAACCATCACTTGTAGAGTTTAAAAAATTGTTAGCCAGCCAAGAAGCCATGGCTAAACAAATCGGAGGCATCACATTAAAGGGTGAAGAAGAAGCACTCTACACGAGTGAAAGTCGGGGCAACGATAAGCCATCTTCCAAACGTGGATACAAAAACGGTGACAAAAGGAGTCATCAAGGAACTACACAACCTGAGAGAGCTCAGAAGAATGACAACAGGAGTTCTCAAGGAAAGAGATTTGAAGCTAATTGCTATAATTGCAGGAAGAAGGGCCACATGTCTAGAGATTGTTGGTCCAAGAAAAATCCGTCGAAAGCAATGTGGCATCCTCCAACATGGAGATGGAGGAGAAATGGGATGCAGAGGTACTATATGCCATAGAAGAAGACGAACTAGCACTCATGGCGACGACGGGAGACCATATAAATTATGAGAATGACTGGATCGTTGATTCAGGATGCTCAAACCATATAACTGGCGATCAGAGTAAATTGCAAGACAAGAAAGAGTACAAAGGAAGCCATATGATACGCGGAGCAAATTACGACAATCATGTTTGGCAAAAAATCTAATACAGTGTCACTGTATAATGTTTATCATGTACCGGATATAAAGAAGAGCTTGTTGTCAGTGCCACAACTAACAACATGAGGAAACTACGTCTTGTTTGGGCAAAAAGATGTAAAAGTCTATCAAGCTGTTAAGATAATAGGAAAGCTGACAACAAAAGGACGAAGAGTGGAGTCTGTTTACGTCCTATTTGCAGAGTCTGCCTATATTGACAAGACCCAAAAGAATGAGACGACAGATCTATGGCATGCAAGATTGGACATGTTAGCTACCATAAGTTGAAGCTAATTATGCAGAAATCCATGCTCAAAGGTCTACCACAACATCGAAGAAATTCTACAACAGATGAAAGTCCTACCAGATTCAAACATCGAAGAAATTCTACAACAGATGATGGCGGAGCAAACTACGCAAGTTAAATAAAAGGTTGATGCGCCTGAAGATCCAAGTGGCATTGGTATTGGAAAGCAAGAGGTGACTCAATCAAGCGAATCTGATAAAAATGAAACGACACGTCAGCAACTTAGGCGATCAAATAGAATCCGAAGGCCAAATCCTAAGTATGCAAATGCAGCTATTGTAGAAGACAGAGTATACGAACTAGAGACATATGAAGATTCATCACAAAACTCGGTTTGGCAGAAAGCGATGGAGGAAGAAATTATAGCCCTAGAGCATAATCAAACTTGGGAACTAGTGCCAAGACGTAGAAGTTGATCGCATAGATGAAGGATTGTTTCCCTGCCAACAAAAGTATACAAGAGACGTGTTTCAGAAGTTCAACATGTTAGAATGCAAGCATCGACAGAGACAAATGCCAAGATTTGTGAACATGAAGAAAAAAAGTTGAATGATGAAACGACATACCGACAACTAGTAGGTAGTCTTATCTACCTAACTTTAACTCGGCCTAATATTTCTTATGCAGTTGGGGTTCTGAGTCGGTACATCTAAAGTCCAAAGAAGACCCATTTGGATGCAACTCGACGAATTTTCAGATATGTCAAAGGTACAATCGACTATGGTCTTTTGTACAAAAGAAACAAAGACTGCAAACTAGTTGGATACTATGATGCTGACAATGCAGGAGATCACGAAGCTCGGGGATCAACCACTGGGTATGTGTTCAAGTTTTGTTCGGGAACAATTTCTTGGTGTAGCAAGAGACAACCAACAGTATCATTATCAACTACACAAGCCGAGTATAGAGCAGCAGCTCGAGCAGCTAAGGAAAGGACACGACTGAAACTCTTGATGGAAGATTTGCACCAGAAAATTGACTATCCAATATCACTTCATTGCGACAACTATTAAACAGGTCTACAAACCTCCTTTAATATTTAATTCAAGTCAAATACTTAAGCTACGGAGAATTAATGAGCCAAAAGACATCACTCAAACTTATATGTGGAGCATAGAAAGGTCTTTAAATGTAATAGCAAAAAGAAAAAAAGTTAAGTTAAAAAAAAAATAATAATAATAATAAATAAATAAAAATCATCCTTCCCCACCTCTCTCAACAGACCTCTCATCCCTTTTCCAATTATCTCCCCCTCAACCCACCTATTATTCTAGACTATCAAGTTGTGAAAAAATAAATAAATAAATAAAAACTAAAATAGTCTCCACCCATAGACTCAAATGGACGTTAAGAGATCTGGTCATATTCTTAAGGTATATGTTAATTTTTTCCCTTTTATTGTAATTTAATTTTTAGAAAATCACATTAAATTATAAGTTAAATCTTCCTTAGTTGCTGCAATTGTTTAGGTTTGAGTTAGAAATTAGATGTCAATACATTTATACGAATTTTAGTAAATCAATCATATTAATTAGTAATGTCACGTCAGTAATTATCAGTAACTTCAAATGGTAATTCCATATAAGTGGAGAAATGAATAAATTAAAAATAGGTCAAATATTTGTGAACACACCGGAAAGATTTTAAAACTGTTAATCAAATGAAAAATAAAATGAAATGAAAGATTTGAAGGTAAGAATCCCAGCCCACATAAGAGAGGAGGGAGAGATAAGGGAAAATATAAAAACAAAAAAACAAAAAAGAACGGAACGAAAAGCACAAGAAGGGAGAGAGGAAGAAAAAAAAGAAACGAAGATCTCAGAAGTACTAGATTGTTATACTAGTAAATAAACATATATTCTTATTTCTAAAGTAATTTTCAAATATATTATGAAACTATAGTATCAAATAAATATAAACATATATTCTTATTTCTAAAGTAATTTTCAAATATATTATGAAACTATAGTATCAAATAAATTGTATCATATATTCTTATTTCTAAAGTAATTTTCAAATATATTATGAAACTATAGTATCAAATAAATTGTATATCACCCGGAATTGTATTGTTAGACATATTATATTCCAAGAAATATAAAATCTAAATGGAAAGATTGAGAACTTGTTAAATACTTGATAAAATTTAGGAGTTAGAATTACGGAAGAAATTCGGTGAATATCTTTAATAAGGTGAAGCAACCTTGCATAAGTGAGAACGAATTCGAGGAGCAAAAGCAAGCTAAATTGTAGTTAGATAGAACTTAGGCTAAGGCCATCCAAGTAAGTGGTCTTACTATTGGCATGGTTATATTTGATGTTGACACGTGCCTCGTAGTTCTGCACGTGTCATATATATCAATATGTGTGAATTGTTTATAGATCAACATGCTTATAATATGATATGTATATGTCATAATATGTGAATTGTACAATAACACTTACAATACGAGGTGTTCAATGATATGTTTGAGATAGGATACGAGAAGGATGCACTAAACGTAATGTAACGATAGGAGTAAGATATGTTCATGGAACGTTAAGGTTAGGATATGTATCGAAGTGCTATGGATATGAGAGATTGACAAAAACGATATGGTCATGATCGATTGATAAAGAATAAGATAGGGTTATGGGTAGAAAGGGATACAATTATGATAGAATGATAGAAGATAGCATTCGATATGACTAAGGTACGTTCATGTAATGATATGACTGTGACATGTATAAGAACGTTAAGGCCATGATAAGTTAGGAAACGATATGATCACTAAAAGTTTACAATATGGTATGATTATGATACGACATGTGAATGACGGATATATGTATATGTTCTCATATGATATGAAAATGCCATGAAATATGCCATGGTATGAGATATGTGATAAATTGACATGTTTATGATTTGATATATTGTGATACGATATGTATATGATGAAATGTTATGTTAACAGCATGGAACGTTATGTTATGTCTCCTAAATTGTGTGTATACAGCATGATATGAATGTTATGAAATCACGATAAATGACATGAAATATAACCCGGTTAGAATTATGTATGATATAATATGAACGAAAAACTATGGCGAGGTTATATTTAATAATGTTGAAAACGAAAAAATATTGGGACCTCATGCATTATGTGTGCTCATGCATTTGGGGATACCCCTATTCCATCACGATGGTACGACGCGTACACCACGAGGCAGGTGAAGTATCATCATGTTTTACATAATGCTGTCATGACGGTTACTAATTCTAATAGGCGTCCGGCTTAATTCTTCCACAGTCCCTTAAATTTTACTTAACTTAGGGTTGATATAGATTTTTAACCATTCCTACCTGTAAAACTTGAGAAAAGTCTAGATTTGTTTGAAAAATTTCTATACATTCTTCATCGTGAATCTCTCACTTCACTCAATCTCAAGTCACGGTTTTATAATTGTATGTCATATTTTGGATACCTCATATCACAATCCATGTCGTACATTGTGACACCTTTAAATCACCTCGAAACTTTCACATCTACCGTTGTCCTGAAACGTTCCTTTAAGTCTCACAATGATAAGAAACATTAAAAGTAGAAAAGAAAATTTAAACATGTGAAATAAAAGTAATGTAAAATAATGCCACAAAAATGTTTACTTTCCCACTACGAGTCATCTCCATGTAGAAAAAAAGAAAACCCTTCGAGGTTGCCGAGAAAAGGGGTAAATCTAAGTGTGACTGCCAGAGTTCATAGGATGCCATGGAGGTCGAGCTTTGACATATTCGTTGTCACTCTTTTGAAGAGTTCAAACATGAAGCCTCCATTATTTCTTCTCATTTTCTTTTTTTCACCCTACAAATTTGAATCTCTCTTGGGTGTATGATTTATGCAACTTTTGAAGCATAGATGGTTGGATCTGTATAATTTTAAACGAATATTTGAAGGTATATATTTTATTGGGGATTGAAATTAAAATTAGGAATTAAAAATTAAGGTCCAATTTTGTTTTACTTATCTATATTAAGTTAATGATGAATTATTTTAAAAAATAAAAGCTAATAATTAGCCTAAGCAATTTATTTAGATTTTGAATAACAGGCTACTAAATTTAAATTTTATGAAGTAATCTTTCCATTTAGATTCAGTGTATATTGAATTAAAATGTCATTTTAAAAACTATCTCACAAGTCACAAATATTTTACAACATTTTATTATTATTCTTCTTCTTCTTTTAGAGCAAAGTATGGCCCCTTAGCTTAATTTTCAACTCCTTATTATATGTTCATTAAATAATTTCCTAAAAGAGATAAATCATTCTGATATTTATTTTTTCTGGTCTAATTCAAGAGATTTATAACGAAATTGTTGAAATTTTGAATTAATGGTTTGTTTTGATTCTGGTTCCTATTAACCATGTCTATTTTTCTTCTAGTTGAATGTGCATAAAAAATTGATAAATATCCTTAAAAGAACTATTTACATCTCTACCTTAAATCTACTTGATAATGCTAGTTAAGGAGAAAGTATAGAAAATGCAACGGTTCTAGATGTGTTTAACACAACTTTGTTTTTCCATCTCCACCAAAAATAGCAAATGAAAAAGAATTGATATTTATCCTTCATCCCAATTCATTTTTTTGGGTGGATATTAAGCTTAAATCAGCTTCCCAAACAGCTTTAACAACTTGTTCAACACAAGCTTTTTTTTTTTTTTTTTTTGCTATATAATGAACCAAAATCAAAATTATTAAGCATCAACAAAAGAGTTTTTGTGTATCTAAAACAAAATGAAGACTCTAACCAGCTTCGGTTTTATCTTATTCTTGGCTTTGGAATCAAGCATTCTTATTAACACATGTTTTGCCGGATTCAATAGACAAGTTGGAGGGGAAAAAGGGCAACAACCAGCAAGCAGATGGCAAGTGACTATTTACAATTATCAAACAAACTCAGTTTTAAATGCTCATTGCAAGTCAAAAAACGACGATTTGAGCGAACGCGTTTTGCCCAAGCAAGCTCAATTCAACTGGAGCTTCAGAATGAACTTTTCGCGTACGACTCTGTTTTGGTGCAATTTTAGTAGTTCTAATGGACATGCTTCATTTGAGGTATTTTGGCCAGAGAACTCGTTTTGGCTTTCTGAAAGATGCGACTTTAAAAATTGCATTTGGGCAGCTTTTGATGATGGGTTTTACTTAAAAAATATTCCTTCGAGGACGTTTGAATTGATACACCCTTGGGAAATATGAAGTAAAGTTTCCCTTGCTCATTTTGATCCCACAAAACCTACGCTTTTTTTTTTCTTTTATGTTAAATTGCTTTCACATGTAATAATTCTACATAGAGTTGTGGGGTTTCCTTGTAGACTTACGATGTTGTATATTTAAGTCTAATAAAAGTGGGAGTTATCGTTTGGGATTTTATAGTTATTTTGATGTTGATAATTTGGTTGGGTTTCAAGTTTCTAGTTGTAACCACCCATGTTCAAGCTTGGAAATATGGATTTGGCATTTATTGGCCTTAATACTCCCCTTACAATATTGTCACGTTATTTACTCCTTGCTTCTAAGAATGAAAACTGTCACCACAGACCGACATAAGTACTTCCGACATGTCTTTTCCTCCCTCACATGTTTGCTCCAAGAAAAGCACATTTAATCTCGAAGTTCTTATGATTAAGCCACAAAAAAAAGCAAGTGCATCTTGTTGATATGGGTGGTAAGTTTCAATTCTGTTTAAACATTTCTTAGTCATCTATACTCTGGATTACTTTCATTCGGATAGAATCCATGGTTATTCATGTACTCTCTTTAACTCGGGTATCACTCTACTCAAATTCCTTTAAGGATTAAGAAATATTTGAGGTTTTAAACATGAAAGGGTAACAATTTAAGACGTAAAGAAAATATGTATAATAATTGAAAATGGTAATGTTAAGATCATAAAAAGGATATATGGAAAGAACTCGAGTCAATTAATCGATTTACAAGGAGAGATTAAATATTTTTTGGTCTAATCTTATACAAACTGATTGTATATGATACCCCCATCACTTGTCTTCACATGAATGATGTGGATCAAATCATGTGTAACAATTACAAAGTGGACCTATCAACACTATTATCTTAGTACTTGGAGTACTTATCTCTCCATAAAATTCGTAAATTTTACTAACCTTCATATATCATCTAGCAATTCTTTGTACTAAGTTTATTTCATATTTGAGTTTTCAACCATATGGAGACTTTTAACAAAATAGTGCATGTATGGCAATCAAAATGAATATACATGTTTCCATTTTATTTAAAAATTTCGAGCACCAAAATAGACGAAATTTGAGAAGGAGAGGATCCTATTGTAGTTAACAGAAGTATATGATTGGCCTTGAGAGAGAAAAAAGCTTAGCCTTAAGTTTTGGATAGTTGGGTGTGATGCTTTACTAAATAAAGTCTAACCTAAGAAACAAACACCCTTGATATCCTTTTGGTTTTTTTAGTTTTTCTTTTAATAGCCTTTTACGTAAAAATCTATCTTTAATAGTTGAACATGTAGGTTTGTTGGAGTGCAATGATTATATATATATATATGGTTGGAAAGGATCCAAATGAAACACAAACAAATCCTAAATCTGTACAAAATAAAGGCTATAAATAATCTCTATATGATTTTGTTGTTTATTTTTGCATCAACTTCTAATGTTTTCACTTTTTTTGTGAGCCAATATCCAGAATCGCATTGAAAAGTGACGATTCTTAATTATCAAGACGTACCTTTACTGACTTATTGCAAATCAGAAAATGATGATTTATGTAAATAAGGGTGTTCGCACCATGACAAGTTATTCAACTAGATCATATTATTTTATGTATATAGATCAAGCTGAAGATTGTTCACTGAAGATTGTTCAAACTCGAATTTTAGGAATCTTCATCACTCGATTCTTGTCTTGAAACATTGCCGGTAACTTCGTATTTATAGATCAAGCTTGCATCGCCATTGATTGTTCAGGAATTGTGGTGAATTTTCTCATTTTTTTTAATTTTTAACATTTCTAAAATTTCAGTCATAAATATCTAAAACAATGAAGGTGCTACCGACATTAGTTTTCAACTTTAACCATTCGATCTAAAGAACCTTGAGCCTTGTTAAACATATCCAAACACTATCTCAATCCAACGATTGAATGTGAATATATGATTGACTTTCTTCTGCTTGGACGGTTCTGGAACAAAATTTGGTTGCAGATTCTTTTTGAATTACAGTTTTGTAATTAAGTGGAGCTTCAAGGGTATTTTTTTTTGGTAATTTGTCACATTTGGAATATTTTATGATTATTTTCCTCAAAACATCCATAGTTTTTCTTAAAATCCTTCATCCCTTGATGTTGTTGGTCAGGTTTTCCTTCTCTACCATCTTGAAATTCCTTCTAGACAAGGAAAATCGAGAAAGATCCTTGGTAATTGAAAAAATGACTTTTTTGCCGTTTTCTCCTACTTTTCCCTTTCCAGTCTTTGTCCAAAGGCCTTAAATTCTTAAAATTACTTCTAACGGCGTAGAAATGACTTGCTAAGAGTCTTGTCATTCTTGATCCTCTTAATTTCTTTCCTTGAATTCTTTGGATCTTACACGGGCGGCTTGTTCTTATTGGAGCTAATTTCCTTTATTTTTTGGGGTGTTACATCATATCTCGTCACTTGGTTCCCCATGTCGTATTTATCAATCACAATTTTGTACATGATCCTAAGATGAATTGGTTAACTCTTTACAAGTCTCTATGTCGTACATCTACGTATCATGAATATATGAGGTCCACTCTTTCTTAGAACATTTTTCATACTACACTAAACATAATTATTTTATTCATAAGCATCATAAACAAAACCTTAAACCAAAAGACCACCGAGAGATCTAGATCAGCTAAATAAGGTTCATTTGAAATAGTTCTTGTTTTTTTCTATTAAATGATGGAACAATTTGAAAACTATTTGAAATATGGAAATGAATTTTATGTTATGGTCGTTCGGGTACTTCACCTAGTCTAATTTTCATAGTGTCTCATGACCTTGCCTAACGGGGCTTTTATTTGGTCATCATATGTAAGGACCGGGCTGAGTAATTAAAACACAACACAATAGTTAAAACACAAAACGTTTCAAAACAAATGGGTTGAAGACGACGGGTGAGGCTTGTCTATGACACCTACTCCAGAGTCGGCTCCCAACCTCGACTAAATCCTTATTACCTGAAAAAACAAAAAAAATCAAAATAGGGAAGGAGTACAAGACTCAGCAAGTAGCCTACTTGTAGGCTCTTAATCGTGTCCTTTATATGCTAGGATATCGCACTCTTTCTTTTCTTGTTCTTGTTTTTGTTGTAAGTACCTAGGCCCCTTAGTTCTGTTTTTGACTTGAACTTCTGTTAAGAATGAGAAATAGAATTGGAATCCATAGCGCAATCTTCATTAATATTCACAATGTTTAAATAGGATACAAGGTACCAACTAATACCTAACAATAAGGGAAAATATAAACTAACTAAATCTTGAGAATAAAATAAAATATACTACCCATCAAATCATGAAGGAAAAAATATTAATTGATTATGAATATCTAAGATATATTCAACAACTAATTATTATACTATATTGTCCACATATTATATCTTAATATTCCCCCTCAAGTTGGAGAGTGTATGTCAATCACACCCAATTTGTCTTTCAAAAATCAAATAATGTCTTCCCAAAGTTTTAGTGAAAATATCTACAAATTGCATTTTAGTCGAAACATAACATGGTTTGATGATTCCAACTTGTATTTTTTCTCGAACTATATGATAACCTATTTCTATGTGTTTCCTACGTTCGTGAAAAACTAAATACACTAAATACACTATGTCAGGCCTAGTAACGGATAAATATATTAATCTGTCAATCAACCGTTTGTATGTACTTGGATCATTCAACTTCTCTCCTTCTGTTAAAGAAAGTTTTAGATTTTGCTCCATAGGAAATTTTTCTGGACGTGCTTCGGTAAGACCTGTGTCTTGAAGAATGTCTTGAGCATACTTCCTTTAAGACATAAAAATTTCTTTCCTAGACCTAGAAAATTCAATGCCTAGGGATTATTTCAAATTTCCTTTAAGACATAAAAATTTCTTTCCTAGACCTAGAAAATTCAATGCCTAGGGATTATTTCAAATTCCCTAAATCTTTGATAAGACATTTCTCGAGTAAACTAGTTTTGAGATGTTGAATCTCTTTTTATTTTGTATATAAAGAGTAATCTGCTACTGAATGTAGCCTGCATATTGTATAGTGGTAGAGAATATGGAGAAACAATTGCGAGAAGCCTGTTTTAAACCATAGAGAGATTTATGGAGCCGACATACTATATTCTCCCCCTGTCGGCGAATACCTGGTGGTAAAGACATATAGACTTTCTCGTCTAGATTACCATGGAGAAAGATATTTTGAACATCCAACTTATGAGTGAACCATGTTCGAGCAATGGCAATGTGAGTAAGCAACAAAGTGTAGTAAGTTTCGCTGCAGGAGAAAATGTCTCTTTGTAATCAACACCCTCAACATGAGTGTATCCCTTTGCTACCAATGGAGTTTCATAACGTTCAACAGAACCCTCATAATTGTGTTTAATCTTGTACACCCAACGACAGCCAATAGCTTTATGGCCAGGTGGTAGAGGAACGAGAGAAGTATGCTGCAATTTCATCATTCATAGTCTGCGGCCATAATGGGTCGCCAACTGCCTCATCATAGGTTTTAGGTTCTGTCTTGGCTGTAATAAGAGTTAGAAAAGTACGTTGAGTAGGAGAAAAAGAAGAGAATGAAAGGTAATGATGAAGGGGATACCTGGTGCTAGTGTTGGGACCTGAGCTAGAGGTTAAATGATTGGCTCCAGAAGACATCTCATAAACATTATAACAAGCTAGAAGCTGTTTGGTACGAGTAGAACGTCGGAGTGGAACTGATGTATTAGGTGGGATAAGGTTAGAACTAGTGGGTGAATCTAGAGAAGGAACAGAAGGCGGAGGAGACGACGAAGTAGTATGTGAAGGAATAGAAGGTAGGGGAGGACTAGAATGGATGTTTCAGTAGGATGAATCTTGAAATGGTAAAACGGGAGTTAAAGGAGCTAATGTCAAAGTTTGTGAAGCTGATGAAAAAGGAAAATCATCGTCACAAAATTTAACAGCACGACTGATAAAAAA